>NW_023397132.1:359134-514227 GCF_011125445.2 Fundulus heteroclitus
CAGCTGAAAAGTCGGTCATATCCTTGTATCTGTTGCACGTGTAACGGCTGGTTGCTACTTGCGTTGCGCTCTCACACTGTTTGCCCAACCTTAGCGGCAAGGAGCGTTGCTCATGAGATGGTGACGTCACGTGCGCGGTACGACAATTAGATATTAAAATCATACACCAAATAATATTCTAATGACATATTAAAATTATAGCCTAATGATATAAAAAAAGTCGAGTCTTTTTCTCAATTTCCGAGTCAGAATGATCTGAATGTAGGAGTCCGAGTCCAAGTTCGAGTCATCAGTGCTCAAGTCCAAGTCAAGTCACGAGTCTCTAAATTTAGCTAATGACTCGGACTCGAGTTCGAGTCTCGGACTCGAGTACTACAACACTGCATGATACAGGCATGGGACTGCTGTTTTTCAGTGTGTCTATGTTATTGTGTGTCTGTCCCTATCAAATACATTTAATAAATAAAATAGGGCAGAAAATTTGGCACGTGGAACAGCAACACTTATGTCAGAGTGGGGGATAGCGAATAAAGTCACTTCCCTTGTGAATGATGGTGCTGCAAATATGGACACTTGTGCCAAGGAGCTTTATTTGTGTTGCACCAATTGTTTGGCACATACTTTAAATTTGATAATTAAAAAAGCTATTGAAAGCAACCCCATGCTGTCTGACACTCGCTGACAAAATGTAGGAAGATTGTGGGCTATTTCCACAGCAGTACCACTGCAAAGGTAATTATGTTTGCTCAGTGAAATATTCTAAATGCTGGGGTAGGGTAGATACGTTTATTTATATAGCACTTTTCAGTAACAAGACATTCAATGTGCTGTACATGAACAGAAAAAACATTACAGACATACATAGGAAAAACAAAGGAATGAGCTAAATAAATCCTTGACTAGAATTCTTTCATACATTAACGAACATACAGAAAGAACAAGCTTCATCACTAAAAATTCTAAGAAAGCTAAAGTTTGAGGTCTCTGGTCTGACCTTTCTGGCACTACAGCTAAAACAGAAAGCAGTGAAGTAAGGGAAAAAGCACAATAGAGGTGGTGTATGTGTGTGGGCCTGTGTGTTTTAGTGTAATCGTGTGTGTGTGTGTGTGTGTGTGTGTGTGTGTGTGTGTGTGTGTGTGTGTGTGTGTGTGTGTGTGTGTGTGTGTGTGTGTGTGTGTTTGTTTGTCTGTGAACTGTGGCATATATCACTTGGATCCCCTGGATCAACCATGGTCCTCTGCGGTACTCTCTGGAGCGACGGCAACCTCTGGGTCCACTGGTGCTCTGAGCCTCGGACACACCTGGCACTTTAGTGACACCTGGTACCACATTTCACACACCTCCTCATGGGTGGAACGGCGCTCCTTAAATACCATCAGTTGGCCACGCAATCAGAGGCACCTCCCACAATCAAGGACCTGCATGACAAACAATTACCGGCCACTTGCTCACAGCAGGGCCATTACAAACATCCAGGAAAAATTGATTGCAGTGGAGCCAATTTGGATAATATTTGTTTTCAGCAGGCATATGCTTGTCTGCCTTAAAGTTCCGCTGGTTCTTCTCAACGGCGATTCCAAACAGCCAAAATTGTGGTCATTCTGCCAGGTTCCAGCTTTCTCCAAGACCGTTCCCATCCTGCCAGCAAGTTCAGAAACAGCAGCTGGCCTGCAGAGAAAAGCCTTGTTGCTTTTTTGTTTCAGTTACTGTTTCAAGGATGTTTCAAGTTTTTTGTCGGAAAATTTTATAGGGGAGACTGACAGAAGTGCTACGACAAATAGGCCTGCCAACACTGAAGCTAGTTCAAGAGGTGGAGGAGGAGTTATAGAAGCAGCTTTGGGAGGCCTACGCACTAACATTAGCCCTCACAACTGTATCTTATCGCTCAGTGTCTAAAAGTGCTTCCCAATTTACTGATGCCGCAACTATGCTTTCAGAGAAAAAGAAATTATTTGTCTCAAAAGTAATTCTAATGTTTAAAATGCTACACCATGCACCGGAGGACAACAAAATGGGTTTGTACACCAGAGAGCATAACAATGTACAATCTAAAAAGACAGTTAAGGGAGTAACGTTATTCTCTTCAGTCTAGGAGCATAATGTCACTGGCAACACTACTCGATCCTAGATTTAATAAGCTAGGCTTCTTTAGCTCCAATAATGCAGCTATTGCTGAGAGAAGGTTCACTTCTGAATGTGTTGCTGTTATACGACATCATCATCTGCTTCAGCTTCCTCATCAGGTACATTAACGGCTTCTACCTCATCTTCATCCTCATCATCAGAAACCCTTCAGCCTGTGACTCAAGGTAAATGGATAAAATATAATTATGGTACTGTATTTAGAAACTTACAACCTTTTCCTCTTAGGTAGCAAACAATGGCATTGTTTGGGCACCACAGTCCTGCCGACAAGGAAATAAAATGTTACAGCGGACCCAACAGTGGAGATCCAATCTTACCTGTATGAACCAAACATTGTAAAAAATAATAAAAATTAAAAATAAAAATAGTACCACAACTTGTTGACTCTTGCAGTCGCATTTCTGGTTACCCCCACTTTATCTGTACCCTGTGTAAGGTTATTTTCCAAAGCAGGTGAAATCCTTGCCAAAAAAAATTACCACCTGAAGACTAGCAAATTAGAAAAGATATTTTGAAATAAAAAGCAATAAACATCAGTCCCTGGTAAAAAAAATAAAATAAATAAAAATAAAAAAAGCACAGTCACATAAAATCACAAGTAGTAAACATTTGGAGTGGTCTGAGTATTTTTCTTCGGTGGAATACTGTAAACATATTGAAGTCTGTGACATTCTTTTACAAGTTTGTGGCAAAATGTGAACTACTAAATTGATTTGTATTTTCAGTGGCATCTGAATATGTCCATCCCTTTCTGGCCCTTGCATTCTATCTAAAAATACTGCAGGATCAGCAGCTTTAAAGAGCTTTCACTTGGGTCCAGCTTTACGTCTGTGATTGCTTGACTACTGGTCTTTCAGAATATTTTCCAAGCTAAGCTGCCTCAACAAACTTTGGCAAGTATCAAAACTAGGTTTCATTTACCTCAGGTATTTAACAGAGTCTACTTTCTATTTTGTATTTCTTCCCAACATATCTTGGTTTACCAAAAAAGGAATTTTTTGTTTCTCACTGTTAAGCTCTTAGGCTACTAGGATTTCAAGCCTTGATCAAGGTGGGTAACTATTAAGATTCCATGCTAATTATCTCCAGTACTTGTCAAAGTAATAGTGATGGACTAAACTTTAATATGCATGTAAAAATGTGTACCCGATGCCTTGTGCATGAATACATTTGTGTGAACTTAACTGCTGAGCGTGCACAGTATAGTCAGGTAATCCATATAAGGAACCAGAAATGAAGCTGCATGCATGTTTGTAACAATTTAAGATTACATTTACAGTTACACAACAATAAAAATGTCATCAAGTGATAATTTGTTGAGAAGTTGTATTGAACCAAGGGACTTGATGAAGAGTTATTTAACATAAGACATTTACCACAATCCCAGTGCAGTCTATTTGTTTTTCTTGAAAGTGATGGATATTTTGTTTCAGCCAGATATTCTGCTGTGTCGACATAAACTACCCTGGTTTAAAAAACTACTATAACATTATGATAATGGGTTGGCTAAAACATTGATAGCATTTTCATTAGTTTACATAAAATTCCATGAAAAAGTGTTTGACCTTTCAGATCCCTGGCTTGTTTATTACTCTAAAATGTTTCAGCTTATGAAATGCATTTTAGTATCAATATATAATATAAATAATCTCATATATATATATATATATATATATATATATATATATATATATATATATATATATATATATATATATATATATGTAGATATATATATATATATATATATATATATATATATATATATATGTAGATATTGGATGTAGAGAAATATATGAATTTAGTATTTCCCACTAAATGTGAAGAAGGTGGGCTACATAAAACATTTTTCAATTTTTTTTTTACATTCAGCTTCCCATAGGACTGACAATGCAACTTGTATGTTACTATATAGGAATATTGCCACATTTGTCTTTCCATAACTGGTTGAATCTAGCCACACTGGAGGGCTTTCGAGCAACAGTCTGGTGGCATAAAATTAAACACTGTGCATCAACAACATCTGTGGCTGAACTCAGTAATTTTGATGCTAAAATATTTCTTGATTGGGACTCTGATGGGATTGAAACAAGACACCCCTTAGTTATCCATTAGTATAGTACAGGTAAGCAAACAATCAAAGTGCTTCCATAAATGGTGCCAAAATGCTTTCTCTTTATCTTAATACTTGCAAAACCACTTGCACAAATACAGACTCATGTGCATTTGAGCATAGCTGTTTACATGCTTATTTGTAACCTTGCCAATGCAATGGATTGGCTTTACCGTCTGCTCTACAGATATAGATTTATGCTTCATCATTGTGTTGTCTCTTTTGGAGTTGATTATAACTCTCAGAGGCACTTAATTAAACTGTGCACAGCAAAGGCTGTTTTTTAAGGTAATAATTATTTACCTGTGGACAAGGGTGAAGCCTTTAGATTTACTGAGTCTCCCGCCACACTATAAGGGACCCAAAAGGCTAAGTACCCCATAAACTAATCAGCCTTGGCTAACAGTTTGAAATATGCTCATGAGGCACATGTCCTGTTCACATGATGTTATTTAATACAGTGTATTGCAAAAGTATTCACCCCCTTGGCTTTTTTCCCTATTACATTCCAACCTGAAGTTTTTTTTTCTATCTTGTTATAAGTGACAGATGAGAAGTACATTCAAATAAAGAATTAAAACAAAAATTCAAAATTATCATTTGCATGTGTCATGATTTTGAGGTGTTTGGTTATGGTTTTTATTTAGATTCATGTTTTTTCTGTCATGCATTATGTCCTATAAGTCTTGCCCTATACTGTTGTTTTTTGCTATTTGTTTTTTTTTTTTTTGCGACATCACGTCACTTTTCCAATTTATGTATTCGTTAAATGTATTTCCATGTTACTGGATTTCTTTACTTTTAGCCTACTAGTTGGTTTTTACATTCATTTTTACTTGGAGTCTTGTATTTGTGTACTCTGTTAGATTATGTCCTTGTATATATCTGTTCAGGTCCATTCATGTTTGTTTCAGTCTATGAGATATTATCTAAATCTTTGATGTTTCCCCAAAGCACCATCAAATCTATCATCTACAAATGGAAAGCACATAGTACCACCACAAACTTGCCAAGAGGCTGCATAGAAACCAAAGGTAACCCTGAAGGAGTCGGAAAGCTCCATGGCAGAGGCTGGAGTATCTTTCCTCAACAACACATTGAGCCATACTGTGCCTAGAGCTGGGTTTTATGGAAAAGTCAGAAAAAAAATAATTATTTAGTGTTAAAAATAAGAATGCACATTTTGTCTTGACAAAAAAGGCATGCAGGAGACTCACTAAATGATTAGAGGAAGGTGGTTTGGTCAGTTGAGACCAAATTTTAAATTTCTGGCCACCAAGTAAAACACTATGTCTGGATCAAACCCAACACAACCAATCACCCCAAGAACACATTCATGTTTTTCAACAGCAGGGACCAGAAAACTGGTCAGTCAACAGAAAGATGGATGGTGCTAAATGCACGGATATTCTTGAGCAAATCAAATCAAAAGTCAGTCTAACTGTGATTTGAGACTAGGGTGAAGGTTCACTGTCCAGTAGGACAATGAGTCGATGCATACTGCTAACTCGACTGGTTGAAAGGGACCATGACAACAAATGTCATTTTTTTCTCAGGTGTTGGGAGTATAATATGATCTGTTGTGCACTGATGAGACAAGGAGAAAGACATCACTGAAGCCGCGGAGTGGAATATCCCATAGGAACCTCAAACTAACATCACTGCGGTTATTAAAAAGGGGAGCTGATATGAGAATCACACAGTGGCTGAAGTTCATTTATGGAGACTATACTGAAGATGGTTTCCTGTGGGGGTATTTAAGTCATGGTTTTTGAATAAACATATTTTGAAAAAAACTTCTGTACCAACACGGCAGGTGGCGGCCATAACATTGCCGTTACCTGTTTATTTAATTTCTAAATGCTGTCAAATGTAAGAAAGGTTTGTTTGTAACTAAAAATTCCGGTTGACCAACTGATGAGTCAAACTGCTGCCAGACCAATGATGTCCCTGTCGAGGCCAAGGGAGACACCTCTCCGCAGTAGTCACCACAGTGAAGAGCTGGCTGACAGCTGTATAGCGTTTCGGTATTGCGGCTGTGCTGGCAGTGAGCTTGCCGCTCCGGTAATGCGGTGAAGAGTTGGCTGCCAGCTGCATAACATTTCTGTATCTTGGTTGTGCAGCTGCAGCGAGCTCCCCAACGCGCCATGGTCTATTGGCTTTGTTTTTCTGTCCCACTGTGTTGTATCGCACCGCCATGTTAAAACCTTTGGTCACCTTAGCCTCGCCTGTCCGACATCCTGCAACACAAACATTTCCACAAGCCATAATGGATTTGTTATGGAGTGTTGCGCCAAGAAGAGAAGGGTGTATGGATGGGGAAAAGGGTGGGGAGACGCATTTGATCCGTTTTTCAAATATAGTAGTAGACATCAGGGTGAAATCAACTAGGTAGAGCTGCATATCATACGACACCCAACCCTTTTACTGAGGGACATTTGCCTGACCAAACAACAACCTGACATTATTTTTTTAATGAAATTCTTTGGATAATTTACATATGCAACAAAATTAACTGCCTGAAATAATTTATACAATGAAGGCACCTTTAGGGGGAAGTGCAGACTTCAACCCAATCTGAAATATGTGAATAGACTTGAAGATCACTGTTCAGAACTGAAGGACATCCAACATGAATGAGCTGGAGCAGTTTTGCCTTGCGGGATAGAAAAATAATTAAATAGCAAGATGTGGTGAGCTCATAGAGACATATCCAAATCAACTTGCAGCTATAATTGCTGCTAAACATGGCTCTACAAAGGTATAGACTTTAGGGTGTTGAATAGTTATGCATGCTCAAGTTCTTGGTTATTTTAACCTATTTGTTGTTTCACGATAAAAAATAAAGTTGTAGCCATGTTTTGTTAATTAAATTCTGCAAACGCTCTGTCCATTTTAAATCCAGGTTGTGAGTATTTGAAACATGAAAAATGCAAAGGGGAGACTTCATTTTGAGAAGAAGTGTATATTCTGAACACCATTACGACTTTGACAGCACAATTTGACGTTTAGGATCCAAGTATATTTTTGGTTTATTTTTGCTCAGGGAGAGATTCAACTAACCTCTCTTATATGTAACAGCCTTGACATTCGGCTGGTGCTGTTTGGCAGTAAAATCTTAAAGAAGCATTCGATACCCGCATTCATTGAGTGTCAGCTAAGGCTATTAAACGATCATTAAAAGTATTTAATTAAAGTTACAACTTTGGATTAATTTCTGTGTAGTATAATGACTTAAGTTTTAACACACAGCTGCTTAAATATAAGAGTTGTTGTATATTTGTCATTTTGTATTCTCTGCCACACACCTCTTGAGGGTTGATATTTCACCTAACCTGGTATGTATTGATTCAGCAAATAATGTACAGTGCAGCGCTGCTTTGTCTTCTCTTACTCTGGGGACTTTGACCACACTCGCTGCCTTCCTGGAAAGGTATGCACTTCTCTCATTCCTGTACACGCTGAATGAAGTGCTCTTTCCTGAAGCAGTATTTGCTGTGGAAAAATGGTCCATGTCAAACAGACTAGGTATTTTAATATAATTACTTCAATTTAAACCCATTAAAGGGGACATAGCATGCAAAATCCACGTCTTTAGCCTTTAAACACATTTTGTTGTGTGCCTGGAGGCTCTAGGAGTGCAATTTAGATTTAAAGTCAGGTGCTGCATAGATGTATATTATGTTTGATTCATATTTCTCTATCTGTTATTTTTCTTCATTCCCTATAACATTTTTTGATCAATAACATCAGGGTATTTGCTGTGGAGCTGCTAAAAAAGGTCATGAACTTCTGGCTAAACAATCTAGCAAATCCACCACCTTCATTTCCTCACACAATTCATTACATCCTCCCCAGCATAGTACACAAATTGGGGGGGTGGGGGGTTGTTTGGGCAACACTAAAAAGAAATTCAGACCAATGCATTGCAGTTCCACTCTGTATAGACCACAACTGAATGATTTAAATTGGGAAAGGAAGGTTTTAAAAGCATGATATGTTCACTTTGAAGTAAACCATATTCAGACTTTTTTTCCTTTACAACACTACAGCAGGTGCTAGAGCTGGTTCATCACAGTCTCTATAAAATGAAAAGGAAAAAACAGCATATAACTTGTGGTTTTCGATAGCCATAATGCCAACTTGATGCCACTTTATATTCTCAGCCAAAATATCGTTGTACTTTATTCATTAGATTTTCCGTCTGTTGCACTCTGATTTTCAGCAGGGAATCTTTGTGCAGGGACACAGTTTAACAACACAAATCACATCTATATCATAATTCCGCAGATTTAGTAAAATTACTATGCTAGATTACATTTGCTATTTTTAAACATTAGTCTGTGTTTCTGACTGGTCTGAGCAATGGTGACCGGCAATTTAGACATGAAATAGAGGCCTATTTCTTTTCATCACTCTTCAAAATGGGAAAGATATTCCATTCCTTTAAGCGAGTGGTGCGTTGATATTAAGAGACAAGGACATGAGGACAAGAAATTATTGACTTTCTAAAACCAACGTGATCAATAATTTCATGAACAAAAATTAGCTCCGCAATTAGCGCTTTTTGCACAACTGTGCTCATCACTGCTTCAATGTACATGTTACAATTGAAACAGTAAATCTAATTGGCTGCATGTGAGGACTCACACGAATGCACCAGGTTTTTAGCACACTGAAGATAGAAACACATTAGAAATGACTGAAAATACATCAAAACCCAAACCTGTGGGTTCAGTAAAGGGCAGTTATTTTCTTTACCTGTAAGGTAGACTGAGGAAGTCTGTGTGAATGTTGTGTACAATTTTGAAATATTAGCGTGTAATGACAATGTATGTTAGAAATAAACATATTTGTAGCATTTGCATATTATAAAACTGGAATTTAATATATGATAAATGTTAAACATTAATCACATTTCCCCCATATTCATTAGTAAAACCTGTAATACATATTTTTGCTGAATAGAAATAAGACCACTTGCAACCATTTTAGCCAAATATGTACAAATGTTGTGTATCAAACTGATCTAATCATGCAGAACTATGGATTTAACACGTTGGAAACATCGATTTAACTGGTTACTTCTTTTACCATTTTTAATTTTCCAGAGCTGTTATTGATTATTATTATTATTAGATTTTTTCTCCAGATACATGGACAAATCCAACTAATTAGAGTGTTTGCAGCTTCTGCTTCTTGCTTGTTATTGTTTCATCAAAAGGACATTACTCAGGCATGCCACACTCTGATATGATAGATCAATTTCTTCCCTGTCAACACAAGAAAATCAGACGCAGGTGCTGTATCAAAGGGGGATTGTTTTTGTGTGTACATCAATAAAAAGTGAAATGAGAATCCACACCCAATACAAGCTATAATCCTGGAGCATGAAATAAAACCACCAGCTACCAGTAGATTTATTTTCACAGGTTAATTCATAAAAATGGGGATCAAGCAGCAAAAAAATGGTTGCATGTTTATGTTAAAAGACACAAGGTGAAAATGCCGTGATGAACCATGGAAGGGATTCTTAATTAATCCAAAGTGGAAACACTTTGCGTTGTTCTATTATGGATGTGTATCCCATTGCAATGACCTCAGTCTTTAGAGAAGGGGTCACCAAACTTTTTGAAACTGAGAACTACTTCATTAGTGTTGTGTCATACGATGGGCTACCTGTACTGAGCTTTGAACTAGAAGAGTCAGCTTAAGTTTATGTAAAATAAACATATTTTTCAGATTTTGTTATAGATATTGTTGGTTTTAAATCAATATAAATGCAAGTGTGAATAAACAGGAAGAGGAAAATAATAAAATAAAGTTTTAGATGCAGCTTACTGGCGGGTTGTGGTGACTTTAGAACAGGCTCGAGGACACCACATTTGGTCCTCAGGGGCTACTTGGTGCCCAGGGGCACCATGTTGGTGACCCCTGCCCTTGAGTCAAACAGGCTTTGTCAAAGGAAAGAGGAGTTGGTTCAATGAAATTAACTGAAGAATGACATTAAAGCAACCTGGATTTTTTGTTCTGATTTTCTGAGAAACTGATTATTTTTTTAACTGGAAGCCATGATCAGCATAATTACCTGCACACTTTGTGGTCCCAATTTATCATCTTAGGTGATTATAAGGAGGTTATCGATAGATTCAAACAATAGCTTTGCAATAAACATTTTATTGCAAAGCTATATTTATAAATAGAGATTTTCAAGTGCACAGTATTTGGCACATACATGCATACAGACACACACACACACACATATATATATATATATATATATATATATATATATATATATATATACCCAGGTGGTCCTTAACCCATCAGCTAGACCATCTGCTCTTTTGTGCAAGGAGGAACAGAATGATCACTACCAGAAACCCACAAAGTGATTTCCAGTTGGCCACTGGCGTATATGTCTCTGACCAAACCATTAGAAACAGACTTCAAGAGGGTGGCCTGAGGGCCCGACATGCTATATATATATATATATATATATATATATAGGCTGCACAGTGGTGCAGTGGGTAGCGTTATATATATGTATACATCTATATAGGCTGCACAGTGGTGCAGTGGGTAGCGCTGTTGCCTTGCAGCAAGAAGGTCCTGGGTTCGAGTACACCCCTGGGTCTTTCTGCATGGAGTTTGCATGTTCTCCCTGTGCATGCGTGGGTTCTCTCTGGGTACTCCGGCTTCCTCCCACAGTCCAAAAACATGACTGTTATGTTAATTGGCTTCTCCAAATTGTCCTTAGGTGTGAATGGTTGTTTGTCCTGTCTGTCTCTCTGTGTTGCCCTGTGACAGACTGGCGACCTGTCCAGGGTGTACCCTGCCTCTCGCCCAGTGAACACTGGAGATAGGCACCAGCAACCCCCGTGACCGCATGAGGGATTAAGTGGTTTGGAAAATGGATGGATGGATATATATACACACACAGTTGGGGTGCCATAGTTTATCCGGTCCGGCACAGATCTGTTCATCTGTCCATTTATTCCCAGACCAACACTGATCCACCACCGAACTGATCATGTTGAACAATTTTGCAACCAGCGTAACCTTCACAGCAGCATCTCCAGACCCTTTCACATTGGGTACTTGGGCTCAACCTGGTCTCATCTGTGAAAAGATCAGGTCTTGCTGGTTATTGTTAAGGGCTATATAAATGAAACAGGGCACCAATGGTGAACCTGGCCACTCCGGTATACTCTTTCAAACACTCGCTGAGCTTCATTGTGCCTGACAGTGAGCACAGGGCCATCTAGGGCATGTCGGGCCCTCAGGCCACCCTCTTGAAGTCTGTTTCTAATGGTTTGGTCAGAGACATATACGCCAGTGGCCAACTGGAAATCACTTTGTGGGTTTCTGGTAGTGATCATTCTGTTCCTCCTTGCACAAAAGAGCAGATGGTCTAGCTGATGGGTTAAGGACCACTGTCATCCTTGTCCAGCTCTCCTAGAGTAACTGTCTGTCTCCTGGTATCTCCGCCCTGCTTTTGAAACTGTCCTGGGAGACACAGCAAACCTTCTGGCAATGGCACATATTAATGTGTCATCCTGGTGGAGTTGAAGTGCCTGTGTAACCACTACAGGGTCCAAATATCACCTCATGCTACCACAGGTGACACTGACCAAATGCTAAACTGCTGGAAAGCAATTTTATGAGGAGGGAAAAATGTCTGTGTAATTCACCTGTAAAACTTTTACTACAGTACTTATAAGTACTTAGGTGTTTACCTAAACAATAAACCGGATTGGAGTCACAACTTTGATGATCTTTACAGAAAGGGTCAGAACAGACTCTACCTTGTAAAGAGACGGAGATTTTGGAGTGCAGGTGATGGCCCTGAATAACTTTTTTTTCACTTTGGTGACATCAGCCACCTTCTAACATGCAGTTTGTCAGAGCAGCAGCTTTTCTATAGCTGAGAGAAACTTGTAAAAATAACATCACTGTTAAACAGTGTCTCCCACCCCATACATGAAGTTGTTGCTGAACTAGAGAGCTCATTCAGTTATAAACTGCTTCATCCTAAATCTACAACGGAGCATTATCGTAGATTTCCAACCAGCAGCCAGTAGACTTTATAACCCTCATTGCTCCCAACAAATGCAATAAGTGTACATCCCTGCTGTGTTCTATTCTTGTAGTATGTTATTGTTTTTATGCAGAAATACACATGTATGTTTTATACTTTTTTTTTTAAATCAACCTACTCAGCTACACAGTTATTTCATATGAGTATGTTATTTTAATAACTGTACACTTTGTACATTAAGGGCAATTTTACAACATAAAGTCACTTATTCTTATCTTTTTCTTGTTACAATTTTTACCTTTAAATGTTCCTGCAAGCTTCCATTTGCATTTCATTTTGCCGCTGGAACACCTGAATTTCTCCACTGCAAGACAAAAAGTTTTTTTTTTTCTTTTATATTAAGTAATCATTGAAAAACATGTCTCAAATTCTTTTCAGTATTAACATGCAAAGTTGATACTACAAAAGACAAAAGCTGCTGGGAAAAATGTGCTGCCACAGACAGACAAGTGGGAAAAGGTAATGCTCTGACAACAAAATACTTACCCAAAACAAAAAAAAATGCCCATCTGAAAAAACTGTCCTGTTATTTCCTGACAGTACTTTTGCAACAAACAACTTTTTATCAAATAAGATGAAATTCAGGGAAATGTGACTGAGTATTTTGTGACCTTCAAATTGAGTTCATTCAGTGGGAGTCTTCAAACCAAATTTACCACAGACCTAGGGAGGGTAATGTTTGCCCTCCCATCTGCTGTTTTCTAATCCTCCCCTGTTATCTATGAAAAGGGAGAACGTGAGGGAATACGGTCGTAGCATGCAACAGCCATTTTTTTCCATTTACCCCTTCACTCTCCTGGCCATTTCACCATCATTTGTGAAATCAGCTGTAGCAGCGGGAGGAGAGCCGCCACAAAATGTACTTCCTGGAGTGTCTATTTCATGCCAAGAGGAGAGGAAACACTGGCTGCAGCTGAGTAGAATAAGTGAGAGAGAGAAAGGTAATGAATAGAACAGTTGGGAAGCTAGCTGGAGATGGCCTTTGAACATTTGTCACTCCAATAGGAGTTGTCTTTGTTGTGATATTGGATTTTTTTGGGTTATTATTGTTTTGCAAAAAGGGGGCGTTTTGTGCTTGAATTCCAGCAGTGCTTCACTTGTCAGCTAGGTACATAGTTTTAGACGGAAATCAAGAAAGAGGCTTCCAACCTCAGACTGTATCTTATGGGATTCCGGAGGCAATATGCAATTCATGCCCTTTGCTTGCCTCATGCATGAGCAGAGAACAAAAAGCAATCTAATCCTACAGGCTATTCTGTGGGGGGCCACTGTGCTGTCACACTTCTTTATTATTCCTCAGGGACGTGAAATAGGCAGAATTGGTGACTGTTTGCACACCAAGTCGCAGTACTTCAATCCAATGTGACTGGTCTTGCTCATTCAAAAAATTTCATTGCACGACATCTAATGGCCATATTGAAAAAGTGTCAGTCCTGTAAGACTTCTGGCCAGGCGCATCTTTGCAGTCCTGCTCTACTCTGCTCATTTGTGTTCATCAAAAACCGCAAGGCCTGAAATCTGCAAGGCCCTCTGAACAATCATTTTTTAGAGAACCATAATCACGATACCTCAAGAACATGGAATTACAGGGTCATATCTGACTTCATTCTTTTGGCAAAGATCATTGACAAAGCAGTTCGTCAACAGTTCCCCTATTCTTTCAGTTTTTAATTAAAACTGACAATTATTTCTGACAACAGCACCATCTCGAAAAAACTAAAATAAAAAAAATAAACATATATATATATATATATATATATAAATTCATCCAAAATCCATCTGCCAATGCCAGGAACAACGCAGGAACATGAAAATTATTCACATTGCAACAGTCCTTTAATTGTTTGTAAAAAGACAGCTTTCAAATTTGTATTAGTCTTTAATTAAGGCTCTTAATGGTTTAATTTATGAATACATTTTAGAGTCTGTTGTCATGTGTGAACCACGCATCCTTTCTAGGTCATCTGTGATACCTGGGATGCATTACTGTGATGTTCCCAAGAGCAGAAATAAACAAGTAAAGGCACCATATAGTTTCCATGCTAATCAGCTGTGAAACCTACTTTTCGAAAACCTTAGATGTGCAGAAACTGTTCATTACCTTGCTATGGTAAAACGTATTTCTGTGTAAATATATTTTATTCAACACAATCTGATTTAAAATAAATCCATCTGCATTTCACCTCAGCGGGGCTTTCTATTCACTTCTGTATTGGTTTCCCTCCAGCCTCTTTCCCATGACTTCCCCTGTTTCCTCTTGTACCCCATTCTCAAGAGAAGCCCTTGGCTTGAAGAACTCTTGAGTAAATGAAGGGGGCAAATATACATGTGTGATGTTCAGGACTGGATAATGGTGCACTTGTTCAATGTAATTGGCCTGGAAAAGCGCTGTAATTTGTAACTGGAGAACCCTGACTTGACTTGAGAAAAATGTAAATGTGCAGCAGAGGAGCCCCTTGGTTAATCAGTTCTCACAAAGAGAATACTTTAAGTTCATTAGTGTTCCCATTTGCATATTCGCCCTCATAAAGGAAGTGTTAATCCCAAATGAACTTCTATCAGAGAAAAGGGTTTATTTTATAATTTCTCCCTTTATTACCCCAACTGAAGAGTATGCCTGCAATCATAGCAAAATATATCTTTCCATTAATAGTCAATAGACTGTCTTTCATGGTTTATGTTTTATGCAGTGTATATGTTTAGGAATAATATGCACACAGTAACAAGCTTAGTGGAGCACATTTGAGAGTGTTTAGGCCTTCAGGAATGCCAGACATTTTTAAAGAATTTATGCGGTTGCAGTTTTTAAAACTGAGATCACTACACTGGAAGAAATCGTCACAGTTTTTCTAGTGAGTGAAAATATAAGTACAGAAAGATGGAAGTGTTGCATATCTGGGTGGATAACTACACAGTAATAAGTATATTTTCTTTAATGATGACAACAACAAACTGGTTAGATTACCAGACTTAAAGGTAATGGGGAGAGAAGCTTTAATTGTGTTAAATTCTTCTGGGCAGAGAAGGAGAGATGTGGTAGAATGCAGACAGCGGTGAAGGAACTAGTGTTCTTGATATGTAATTGTGTGATAAGCAATGAAATAAAGTACTTGACCATATTATGGCATAAGTGTCTAATGTTTTTAGGAACAGTTTATATATATATATATATATATATATATATATATATATATATATATATATATATATATATATATAACAGTTGGTCGTAAAGTTAAGGTGAATATTAAAAATATTTATTTTCTACATCAGAGCATGGAAGAAATGTGCCAGGGTAAGTCTAAGATTTATTGTCAATATACAGGCTCAAGGTTTGAGTGTCTATTCCAATCACAAACATTTTGATGGAATATGTGGCAAGAATCAGTCAAGCCCTGTCTCATATCACTCAAAAACAGAATCCACAGTTTTGCCTATTCCATTACATTTTCTGTATAGTACAGACTGTGGAATATCCTTTTCTTCTGCTGACATTCTTTTTGCATTGCTTTCTTTTCTTTAGCCCTCGAGAGTCAACACAAAAGAGGAGACAGAAAATGTATTTCTAAATACTACCATATAGCACGTGGTGTGTCTGAAGGAGTTCCAATGCTGCTGATTTCCAGTGTTCAAAAGCAAATAGACACCTGTAGTATGACTCATTAATTGGTAATATTAGCCCAGTGTTTTCAGCAGCAATCATTTGGAAACTACTGTGCACTATAATGATTATCTACCTAAATGCCAGAACATAAAATCATAAATAGTAGCACAATTCTTTAAGCCATGGCTTGTGGGAGTTTAAAACTGCAACTTTTCTAATCTTCAGCACTAGCTAACTGCAATGTGTATCTAAAACTAACTTTTATGTTAACAGGACATAACCTGAAAATGCTTTTTTCAGCTTGGGTGTTTTGTATCTCTCAACATGGGAAACAAGCCCAGTGCTACCACCACTTGGTATTAGTCTCCATCTGCAAGGCACTAATTGTAAATGTTGTTGTCCGGTGTGCAAAATACATATTTTAGCCTCAGCTTTTCAGAGTTTGTCACATTTTCCATTTCTACTCATCGCCAGTCTGAAAACAGCCCTTGAATTGAAAAAATGATTAGCCATGTTTTACTGTGCCACAATTACTTCAACTTCAAGTCAAAAACAAATATTCAGCTTGAATCACTTAGGAACATAACTGTAAAAATGTAACCATTTAAAAGATGCACAAGCAGTGTGCCATCTAATCTTAGTTTTTTTGCTTTCCCGAGTAAATGCCAGCATGAGGTTGGTTTTAGTTTGGCTTAGCAGTTTTGGCTGTCTCCCAGAACATCTCTTCAGGCTTGTCAGCTCTTGATTCCTGGATGTTGCCCACCCAGAGGGAGGAAATGATGCATTGGTAGAAGAAAAGGGGTTGAGAGAGTTGAAAACAAAGCCATCAATGTGATTAGTTGTCTGGACAGAGGCCAAATAGAGGACAGAAGGTGGGAGGCAGAGCGAACGCAGAAGAGAGGAAGGGTAGGAGGTACAGAAAGAAGGAGGGTAGATTGTTTGAGCCTTTTAAGTGCCCCCAGAGAGTTCAAGAGGATGCTAAGTCTGTTGGGCATTTCCATACTGAATCCCAGTATGTGTGAGTGTCCTTCTGTGTACCTGTCCAAGCCAATCTTAGCTGAACTCTCTGTTTGGTTCCATCATTAAACCTACACTGTACCTCTGTTTCCAGAATTGGATAATTACCTCTGGAGTGTATGAATCATTTTCTTCTGCTTGTATTTTGCTGAATACATACCTTCTCTCTCAGAAATATGTCTACTCAAAAGTAATATAGCAGCAAGTTTTCCACCAGTGTGTGCGGTGAAAAGGTGGATATAGTTGGTGCCGGTTTAGTTAGTGATTCAATTATCTCGTTGTGGAAATTAAGTGTTCCATTAGTGTTCTCACTCTCCACTTTATTGACTCTTTCTGTCAAGCAGGACATGGAGAGGGTTGGACTTCCAGTCAGTACATGACCTTCTGGTAATGCATTTCCTTTGTTAAATTATTTTTGCCTAAAATCAATAGAAAAAAGCAAATCATGTCCACTGAGCTAGGCTATGATCAAGCTTAAAATGTGCGACATAACAGAGAGCTGTGAGATTAAAACAAAGTCATTTGGCTAATCAATTTATGAAGTATTTTTTATGGGCAGATAAAACAAAACGTTTCAACTTAATAAACTAATAATGGCAACATGATTACATTTAGCAGCAGGAGCTCCACTGAAGGATTCCAGATTTAACATTTAAAGAACGATCTCACATTTCCCCCCCCCCAACATATTTTGAAGATCCAAGACATGTGAGAAATTGCTCTGTGGACTGTCAAGCCAAAAGTGGAACATTTTGGAAGGTTGACATCCCACTATAGGCCTGTATGCCACAAAACTAACGCAGCGCTTCAGAAATAGAAAACCCAACCTAGTCTCAAATGGTGATGCAACTGTGATTGTCGGGTCTGCCTTTGTTGATTCAGTACGTGGACAAGTAAAAGACTGAAACATTAAATCTGTGCTGTTCAAAGAAATCCTTAAGGGAAATGTATAGCCTTTAGTATCTGACCTTAAATTCAAATACACTTGAGTTATGCAGAAAATACGTGCGGACTTCTGACGCACATGAGCCAATGACAATTACGCAGAAGATAGGTTCTTTATAGACCCTGAATAGTGGAATTATGACAGGAGAAGAAATATAAATGTGAAAAAATATGTATAGAATTTAAGCAAAATTGGACAACAACATACAAAATGTAATATATTTTAAGGAATTAAAATAAACAAACAACCCAGATATAAAATCTTCAAAGCACTTTTGAATGCTCAGTATTTTAGTGCATGGGAATTCAAAGCACTTGTTATACAGTTCATTATTTCAATCCATAGATATTCAGAAGTTTTTGCATCAAAAGCTCCGTTTCTAAGTAAAGTTTGTTTTTTTTAAGTTTTATAGTCCGGTAGTCCAGGGAAACCAAAAGGAATAGACCTAAAATGCAACAACAATCAATCAATCAATCTTTATTGTCAACTACAGTACAACCGTCCATCAGGGAACAGTTGACTGAGGCCTTGTGTGCCAAAAGAACACAACCGTTAGGCACATTCTGCCAAGGACCTCGCCACGTGGTTTCCTTAGGGCGCTGCCTTTAGCAGAAAGAGGGGAAAAAACAGAGGTCCTACCAACTCTTCATCATAATTTCTTTTGAGGGGTAGAAGAAAAACCCTGACCTGTAATGGGCCAGAGAACAGTAGTAAATAGAATTTCCATTCTCAGTTTACCAGTAAGCATAATTAGTATTCAGTTCATTCAATATCACAAAAAACTTGCCATTTAGTAACCAAAACTCAGCATTCAATGCATTCAAAGCTCAATAAACAAAACATTCACTTTAAATGTGCAGTCATATAAGAAAAAGCTACTTCCTTTTTACCTTAATGAGACAAAAATACAAAGAAAATAAATAAATATTGCTATGGCAATGAATCTGAATTCACTAACACTGTACATGTTTAAATACAGTGCACAAAGTTCTTAATACTTTTGTTGTGTAAATAAAATTTGGTTGTGGAAACGCACATATTTCTAATGGAGATTTGCAGTTCGTGGTAGTAGTGCTGCTTAAGCCAACGTTTTCAATAACAAAATTAACAAACACTGCTGTTAACACAAAATTCAAAAGTGCAACATATAAGCAAGTCTACAAATGAGTTAAGGATATTTTAATTGGGAATCCGTCTGGATGCATGAACGGATCTGACACGCATCCAATATAGATTACTGCATGGTACATTTTGCGATGGGCGATTGAGCGGACATGGAACGTAGTCGGTGTGGCACAACCAATTAGTTTCAGGGAGCAATATTTCAGAATCAGAACGCTTCGAATACCTGAAATAAGGATTATTTTCCCTTTTTCCACACACGCAGTGCAAAGCTGGGCAGGTAAGTTAAAAAATCTGCAAAGGTCACTGGTAGAGAACAGTTGCAATGTTTTCTATTGAGATATTTTGTAGATGGCATAAAAGGAGAATTACCAGGCTTTGTAAAAATCCTTTCCAGGGTTACCTATGTATGAAAGCACAACAACACATGTTTTTTATTTATTTATTTCAGGGGTTTACTACAGCTTAGAGTAGCTTTTTGCAATCACAAAGCAAAAATATGTTTGTTACATACTTACACACATGAAGAGTCTGACAAGACTGCTGAACAAAAACACCAGCCAACAAACCATGCATATTTCAAACAAGTCTTTGATCCATTGTTACCAAATATGCATATTGAGAAATTTTTGCGACCAAATACAGATTATTTGGTAGTAGTCCTCATCTAGAACTCTTAATGAAAACATTTTAGTTGCCCAATACTTCAGTATCCTGTAATTACAAGGTCAGGGATATATTAGTATTTACTAAATAAGCAGTGCTAAAGAAAAAGCTAAATAAAACCAGAATCCAATTTTCATAATTCAAACCAATTTAGATAGCACTAACTCACAACACACATTATCTCAAGGCACTTTACAAAGTTCTCTCTCTCAAATCATACAGCCAGATTGGTTAAAATGTTTTCCATCTAACGAAACCCAGGGGATTACATTGAGTCTCTGACTTACAGTATACACTCTTCTTGCAAAAGCATGTAGTGACAGTGGACAGTCGTTTCATTGTGTCCTTAGAAGTTATTTTGGACATTAGAGGAAGAAATAGTTGTCATTGCAATTACATTCCAACAAAGTTTGTCTTCCTTAATCCATCCCATAGGGAGCAGTGGACAGTTTACAGCAACCAGGGAACAAACTTTTGACTTCCATTAGTGGTTTTAACATCAGCGGAACCTAATTTAGTGTAAGCTAACTGGTCTGCTTCCAATTTCCAAAGTTAGCAAAACAGTTAAAGGTACATTCGGTTTGTCCGGAAGTTTCTCCATGTCCCTTTTTGAATAAGACCGTCTTACCTGCTCTTGCGCTCCTCAGGTGGATTGCATGAAAAATCTCCCAAATCCACTTCAGTCGTATTTCTTTCTACTGAGGCCGTCCTCTTCTTTGCGTAAACAGTTTGCTTCTTGCAACTCTCAGGCATGTTAAAAGTATACGGTGACAGCATAACCTCTGACCATGATTCTTGATACTGCATAATATACTCTCCGTCTGTGCTGTTTCACAACTGTGGTAACCAAACTTCTGCTTAGTGCCATGCAAAAGTGAGAGTTCACAGCTATCTATACCCCCCCCACCCCCACCCCCCGCCCCTACAAACCCCTCCACTGTTTCACTCCAGTTTTGGGTGAAGACAGCCCAACTCTGTATAAAAGTGACAGTGAGAGAGAGGGAAATGAGAGAAAGAGGCAAAGGGAGCAGAACTACAGGACAGCTTGGAGACCAGCATGAGGCCATGCTTGTCACTTCTGCTTCCACCCATCCGTCTACTGGCAATAGGCTTATGCACACAAGAGCGCCTACTGTACCTGGGCATCTGCGGAGCTCCGCTAGGTGGGTGGGGGTGCACCACAGGCCTCGCACCTCTTTAGCAGCCAGGCAATCTGCTTTGTGAGCTCTGGGCCTGCCTGTTGGAATGAGGAGGACACACACAAGCACACATACAAAACATGCCTGCCACCCACTGAGGAGCATGGTCAGAGCCGAGGCAAGATGGTAGATGAGGCACAACAAACACAAGCCCACAAGCAGCCTTTACTCAGCGCTGAACTGACAACAGAAATTCCCAATCAGGGGATGCTGGGACTACAGGGGGGACTTTAGGAGATGCCAAGGAGAACGTGGAAAAAAGTAGCCGGATGTATTCAAAGGAAATTTCGAGATAGGGAGATGTTTTAAAATGTTTATATTTGCTCATATATTTTCCAACAAATAAATGATCAAATACGAACCAAAAATATTTACCTGGAATTTTAAATTACTGGCTCAGAGTAAGGCGATATTTTAGAAAAATGGCTAGCATGGAGGTTGGCTGCATTTAACTCAGCCCCATCAGACAGAAAACATTGTCATATGGGACCGTGGTATGCCAATGAAATGCCATCAGGACTTGGTTGCAACAAGCAGTTAAGTTGCAAATCAAAATGTTTCTAAAAGGCAATTATGGAACAACTTTAACTTCATCAGTTTAGACAGAGGGAGAGACACATATATATTGGTGATTTTCAACAGATTACCTGGATAGCAGAAAACAAAGTAATCGAACACTGTGCCAACTAGAATTTCTCTTTGTAAGTTAACAGGTGACAAGTTGATGTTAGCTAGTTAATTAGCACTGTCTCCCTGTTTATTTTACCAATAAGCATGCTAACTCTTATGGCTGATAAAAATATATTTGTTTAAACATATTTACCTTTAAAATAGTGACAGTTAATGAATTTCCATTATTCAAGCCATCAGTGTCTGTATCTTCTGCTGCCAACAGAAAAACCTTGCATTGTCTTCGTCTTCATGTTACGCTAACAGTGTTCGGCATGGCACCCTTGTATGATCCCAGCTATCACAGTTTGTGCTGTTGCTGAAAACTTGCAGCTTTTAGCATGTTGATGAAAGAGTTCAAACTGCAGGAACAATCTGACATTTTCATTGGAAACTATGACTTTGTTAAACCAGGTTATGGTTAGAAAACATGAAGGGTGCCCATGAATGGAAATTTTGTACTGAGATAAGTTTTCATTCACAAGGCAGAAAACAGTATGAAAATAGTTTCAACCAATTTCTTGAGGACAAAGACATTTTAATTATCCAAGAAAAGATTTGAAGGCTATAGGAGGTCATTTAGGATAGCTATTTGGGAATTTTCAACTCTAATTACAATAAAAGTTCCATGATAAGCAGCGATGTATTAAAAAATATAGCATGTTGCTGCTCAAGTGGGACATTTGCTTAGGTAAAGCCCTTCTTCTAAACTGTGGCACAAAATTGCAAAGATGTTTCAAGCGTTAAATGTGGCGTTAAATTTAGGTTTTCCATAACTTAACGCATATCTAAGAAAACAAAATGTAAGTGGATTTCAAATTGTCCATGTTGAATGTGTACTCACCCTGACTCCTGAGACTTTGAGACTTACCACTTACTACCATGCATTTGTAACGTTTAGTCCATCTGTGGTGTCTGTCAATTTTGGAGGACCTTGGTTCTAATCCCGGTTGCATCAGGAAGGGCATCCATTCTAAAAACCTGACTTGCTGTGGTTATCCATGGATATGGGAGCAGCGTAAAGCTATCACTCTCTCTTTCATAGACATACTGAATGTAATGTTTCAATGGCTACTTGACTTCACCTATTTTAAAGTAAACACAAGCACAAAAATTTTAAATCAAACTTGCCACAATTGCTTTTCCAACTTTTCTTATTTTTTTTGGTGATCTAGAAAAAAAAGAAAAAAACAGATGCAACAGCTGTTCAGGCCAGAGTGATTTGTACAACAGTAAAAACAAAACAGACTAAATTTGTCGCTAACTGAAGGTTGACATCCTTGTATCCCCTGAGGTCACTTTTTTCCCAATGCCTCTGAAAGCATTCTCCAGATATAGGCACGAGCCCCCTCCACCCCACAACCCCAACCCCCCTCGGTTTCTATTCCTTGGTGGAACAGCTCTGGGCGTCTAGAGTAAGGATTGAACAGCTGTTTGAATTAAATCTGCAAGAGTGAGTCTAGACGGGGCAGGTTTATTGAAGCGATGTCGACTGTCAGATTGATGGAAGACAAGGGGGAGATGGCTCGAGTTGTTACAGGCACAGCCAAACTGGATTCTCTCCCTGTAAGCTGCTGTAAATCTTGTCTGTTTGATAGGGAGATTAGTTGTAATTCTGAGGACATAAACACAGTGTTAGCTTTAAAGGGAAGTTGGCTGGGCAACATAAACATAGGGAGAGACTTAAACCAAATAAACACTCCAGTTAGTTTGCTGGATCACACTGTGGCTTTAAATAGGACAATTTGGTTTGGGTATTTTATTTTCGAAAACAATATTTTTATTTTTTATATTTCTAGTAGCTTTTCTCAGAACACACACAAGCAAAATAAGTAACATTAAGCTATTATTACCAGGTATTTTGAAAGACAATGAACAGTGGCCATGAACCAAGAATTATTCAAAGTGACACTTGCTTATTTAATGCAGTCTGTAAAAACATGGCATGCAGTGCAATGAGAAAGTTTTTGCTAAAGCCACAGTTTTTCTTCTGTTGCATTTTCTGTCATACTTGCATGTTTTCAAATCAGTTTTTCATGCTGGACAAATACAACCTGGTAGGAGACCAAATGTGGTTATCAAATTTGTAATTTTTTTAAGGAAAAAAAAAACAGACTTTATATTAAAAGGTAAATATCACCCTGGATCAATTTTTAATCAAGTGTGATTAACCAAATATTTTGAGTTAAATTTTTCTAGCCACACCCAGGCGTGATTACTGCTTGAAAAATAAAGTGATTTCATAAATATGACCTGTTTGAAAACATTAAGGAATAATAATAAAAAAAGGGAATGAAATAAAGTCACTGATATCCTTAGTCTGGAAGACAAAGACAATTCTTAAGCTTTAAGACTCCAGTCAAACTTAAAAAGAAAATCATGGGACCGTAGGTAATCTTCTCAGAACTTGTTAGCCTACCAAAATTACTCCAAGTGTGCTTCAACAACTCATCCAGAAGGTTCCCAAGGACACCAGAACATTTAAAACACTACAGACTTCACTAGGTTCAGTTAAGTTCAGTGTTACTGATTCTGAGATCCCTGGGAGAGTTCAAAAGTGAAAGCAGCTGCTGACCAACCAGAACACAGAACCCTGTCTTATATTTGTCAAAAACAAAATTACCTTGATGATACTTAGGATTGTGGAGAAGACAAAAGTAAAAAAAAAAAAAAATTTGGAGGAGGTACCATGGTGTTGCCATGACCAGTGTGCAATTCAACCTAAACGGAAACTGAATCAATAGTGGAGTAGTAAAGAATATTTAATGAATATTTAACAGAGAACTTACAGCAAAAAAAACTTGGATAACTTTACAAGTAACACAGGGAGAGGGATGAAGAAGCTGGAAGAAGAACAAAGTCGATAGAAGTTAGGGATGTTATGAGATGAGCCGAGGGTTTGAAACGTGTGTCCAGTAATGGATTGGGCAATCACGCAAAGCACATATTGAGGATTGCTTCATTTAGGGGAGGAGCCACAAATGATGGCCGAAGCCTCACTTCCCAGCCATACCACGTGACTGCTTCGGGAAGTGGTTCAGACAATTATTTAAGCGCGTTAGTGTTAGTGTTCATTTGTCCACATTTGAACACTTTGAACTCCTTGTCCACATTATAGTGAAGGGTACACAACCCTTCGGTATTGTGGATGTACGATTCAGGGCATTTGTGTCTAAATCAGCTCTTAATTATGTTATCCCTATATGGCAGGTGTGTATGGATACATGCAAAAAATTTACTTTATCTCATGATTCCGCTCCACACATTTTTTACTTTAGGCTCTGAAGGCCATGGTGGAGAAGTTTGAGTCTGCTAAGGAGAAGGCTAAGACTAAAGTGGAAAAGGTGGCTGCTGCTGGCCTTACGTTTGTTATGTGGACATCCATCAACATGGGCCATTTTGTGGATGACAAAACTAGGCTCAGTGCTGTGCTGCTGGGAGCGCAGTCAAACCATATACTGGTGAAAAACCTGCCTGACGGAGGAGTGGGGGATCACTGATAAGGTGACATGTATGGTCACTGTTGGTGCTCCTAATATGTATGAGAGAGCTGAAGCTTCACTATCATATTCATATTCCACATTCAATTGATCTGATAGTAAAGAAGTCGATTGATCAGCATCCTGTGCTCTCTGGCATCTGGGCAAAAGCAAGGAAGCTGTTTGGCTATTTAAAAAGCAGCACCACTTTACCATTATTCCAATTTATAATAAAGCCAATAGTTTTTATATCCCTACTGCAGTGAATCAGTGGTCTATTCATCTGTGTTTTTTTATAATAGAAGCTTATACAAGTACAGCTTCATCTAGGCCTAACAACTGTATGTGATGCAAGAGATAGAGACCAGATAGAAAAGCATATACCAGTACTTAATGTTGCAACGTTTGTTAGAATTATGGGAGCCAGTTGGAGCAGCATTAGCTGCCTACAAACTAGCATCCCTTTATTAATATCAAAGAAGTTCAACATTGGTGAAGGGTCCCTTTCTTTGCTGTATCCATTTTATGACGCCACTGTTGAGCTGTCTGCAGAGGGACATTTTTCTGCTTACAAAGTGGTTCATGACAATGTTGGAGCAAAGCCTTCAGGAGGAGATGAAGATAAGATAAGATAGGCTTTATTGATCTATTGAAATTGGAGAAATTCACATGAAAGAAAGAGCCACCACAAGCAGCTGCATTAGAAGTTGGAGACCACCTCATCTCGCAACTACAGGAAAAGCTTCAGATTTGGCGATCCATGAGCATCCTAACCCTAGCTACACTCAATCCTTGCCTCTAGATTCAAAGTCACAGTTTTTTTTTCAGCCAGACTGAAGCCATCGAAGCAATTAAGTGACTGGCCTCAGAGTGTGCCAACATTATGCGTTCTAAACAGAACTCAAGGGAAAGCTAGTTTTTTTTTTAGAAATCGATTTTCAGTAATAAGACTGTGCTGTAGATGAACAAACAAAAAACAGAGATTACAGACACAGAGGACATTGCAGAGACAAGCACATTGCATTGGAACAGTAGCAGCAGGTCTGATCCAGTATAAGACAAGTTGGACTAAGAACTTCCACATTAATATTTAAAGGTCTATTGTCTGAGATACAGGGAGCCAGCTTGAGGACTTTAGGATCAGGGTGGTGTGCTCTACTTTCTTAGTCTTAGTGAGGACTAAGGACTGCTCAGACATTAGTCCTTTAATTCTGAAAATGTTCTTTAGGTGATAGAAGGCTGACTTTGTAATTGTGTTTAGATGTTTTTGGAGGTTCAAGTCTGAGTCCATTACTACACCCAGATTTCAGGCCTAATCAGCGGTTACTGGGTGAAGCAACTGAAGTTGTGCGCCAATCTTGATCGATCCTCTATTGTACCAAAATAATTACTTCAATTATTCATTGTTTTATTCAAATGAAGAACATTTTGTCACATCCATGCATTGATGTCTTCTAAGCATTTACTCAATGTTTGGATGGGTTTGTTGTCACGTGGGGAAATTATGATGTAGAGCTGTATGTCATCTACATAGTTATGGTAACTGATGTTTTTTATGATCTGTGCTAAATCTGCCAGGCTTCCACCTCTCATCACTTGAGATAAACCATTATATTTTTATCTTGAGATCAATTATTTATTTCAGAGCACTTGCTAATATGTTTTGTTTTTTCTCTTGGGTAGCATTGTTTGGACACGAGTGTAATGGAGGCAAGAAAAATCCAAAATGTAACCGCAAATGCCACAGCTGAAGTCCAGCCCTGCCTTTTAGAGCTCACCATCAGCAGAATGGAAAACCTACAGGAGACCTGGGAGATATAAAGACTACTGTACCCCAATTTACTCAATTTAACTTGCCCTTGCGTTTTAGTGCACGGCAGCATCTTCAGTGCCCTGTGAATGGGTATTTATAAAGGCTGAAGAAATAGTGTAAAGGATTTATTGATTAAAACCAAAAAGTGCTGAAAAACCTTTATGCCTGAATAAAATTTAATAAAACCTGCCATTTTGCACAGATTTGTCCTAAGTTGCATAAATACTTTCAGTGTTCTCTTCCAAGTTCCACAAGGACTTTCACTGTCTGCTTAAGCCATTTCACTAAATTGACAGAAAAACATACACAGCCTTCCATATGAGATTGTGTTTTTCTAAGAAGGATGACACACAAAACACATTCAAAAACGTTTTTTAAGAAAATTAATATGTATTCCTTATTACTGATCATTTTCAAGTGCCCTGGAGGATCAAAATACAGGCAAGCATCACAAATCTGTTGATAAAGATGTTTGCAGACAACGACTTTTCAAAACAAGAAATGTAACTGTTTTTATTAATCAGAATATTCAAGAGAATAGCTTGTTGAGTTGGACATCAACCCTTGCTGTACATAAAGTGCAAAGTGTGACCAACAAACAAGTCTATGATTAAACAATTTGACTGGTACTTAATGCTATGGTAAGATTCCTGAAACTTTGTGGTAAAAGGTATAGATTATATAAACTCTAAAACAAGTAATAAAATTTCATTATCTCAGCGCTGCAACTGGCTTCCTTTCCATTTGGAGGCAAACCCACTTTAAACATATTACTGACACCTAAAGGTTACGTAGCCAAAATTTGATAACTTCTGCGATTTGGAAATTGCGTAAGTTGTTTTTTAAATTTCAATTATATTGCAAATGCGATTAATTGTCCAGCCCTAATACAGATATTCAGAGATATCTAATATTGTCATATAAATAGCGGATACATTAGTGAACATGACTTTATTTTTTTTAAATCTTGTTTGATTATTTTAGAAACCTGACTTACATCTCAATTTCTGCAATCCAAGTAGCTTGAGTGTCTTATAGAGTACTTCAGACATAAAGGACCTAGTACATGTAATTTGTTGCATTACTTCTTTTTGCAAAATACTGTATGTTTGTTGTTGTTGGTCAGTAATTTTGTTTCTCCAACACTAACCACAACTAGATAATGTAAATATGTTCACATAACCCCACATGAATGACGTCCCTGGAAACCGATGTGTTAAAAGCCTAAAGTTGCCATGATATCATTGTATGATCTCGGCACTGATGCCTGGTCTGATCACTCATTTCACACACCTGCTTAGCTCTGCCCAGTTCTCATTGCCACTCACCTGATCCACCTGCACATGCCAGTATAGAACCAGCTTTCAGACCAGACATCAGTGCCAGATTATTTCGACCCTAGTGATTGACTTATTCCAGCGTTCTTTATCCTGACTACCTGATCCTGACCTGTTCTGCCCCCCGACCTCCGAGTTTCTGTTCCCGCCTGATCCGTTTGCCTGACCTGTCTTCAGACGCCTGCCCGACCTGACTACCTGCCTGATCTCTGCCTGACCGTGTACTAGTGATGGGTCGATGAGGCATCATGAATCGTTTCGACACATTGCCAAACTGTATTGATACTGTGCCGATACTGTGTCACTGAATACTGACACCTGCTGGACCTTAAAAATCCCTATAGGCAACCTGGTTGACAGAGTTAACTGACACTGATTTGATGACCAAGTATACACAATACAATTTAAATCATTGTATGTTGCATTGTATTATTTTATATTTTCATTTGAATTAAACATATATTTGTTTTGTTTTTTTAGACAGTCAATAATGTGAACGAGGATGCTTGTGGACTGGCTTTTTTATTTATTTATTTTTTAATTTTTTTTGCTGCCCTGTCCTTTCAATCGACGCTCAGAACAAAGACGCACAGCGCAACCCGCCCAACCATAAAGGCGTCTGCCCCCCCATCCATCAGTGGTGCGTTCCGATCAGCACCTGGCGCTCACAGAAAGAGACTGTGGTACACCATCACAGCAGAGTTGCAAAATGGTTAAAAAATAACCATTATTAACCCTTATTTTGTTTACACTTCAGCTTGGATTTTATTTACTGCGCAGCATAGCTTTGCTGTGTGCGAACGCACATGGGTGCAGCTTAGAGGGAACAGAAACAGTTTGCCGCGACAGTCAGCTCGAAACAGTTCCTGTATCGGTCACGTGACTTTCCCGTGTCGATACGCGCATCGACACGGGTTTTGCTCTATGAGCTCGACACATGTGCCAACGCATCGGTGTTGCCGGACCCATCACTACCGTGTACCCCCCGGAACCGTTTCCTTACTACTGAACTTCCCTGCCCTCGTCCAGCCTGTCAGCCGCACTGTGTACCGAACCTTGATCTACCTTGACCTTGACTACGTCTCCGACATCGGCTTTGGCTTTACCCTCTGGTTCTTCCTGCCCTCACTCGCCTGCACGGTTCTGACCTTCTGCCTGTCCACCGACCACCGATACCGCAGCGCCTTGGACATCCTGAGCTTGTCACACTGCTGCGCAGTGTTTGCAGCTGGAACCTCCTTCCATTACCAGATCAGAACTGGACATTAAGACCAGGTTAGTGACCCGTATGTTTGTGTTTGATCACTTCCTGTTGTTTGTGTTTGATCACCTCCTGTTGTCTCCACCCGCAGAGGTAACTACCGCAGACACCGGCGCCGCCCACTCCGTTTCTGACTGTATTCAATAAACGTTTACAGAAAACTAACTGACTGCTTTGAATACTGGGCCTTTCTGTTCTGAGCTTGACAGTATAAACCATTCCATGTAGTTGATATTGCTGCAAATGTAAATTCTCCAAAGAATTTAATTAAAAAATATTGTCAGCTTGTTGTTTTGTATCATTGCAACAAGTAAATCAATGTTTTTCACCTTGTTTTTTGTGGTCAGAAAGATGTGTACCTAGAGAGGTGATGAAATCCTTATACAAAGACAGAATAACAATGAAGTGCTTCAGCTTCAGTATTTAAGAGTCTAATTTGTTGTGACAGATTAGTCTATGTACCACTATTTTAAATAAAAAAAAACAAAATCAATTTTAGATTTTCAGCAACAAGGACAACTAAGTAGTTTTTTACACCAAGACCTGGCAGACAAACAAACAAAAAACCAGCCTCACAGCCCTGTCCTTTTAATCTGAGAATTACTCCCTACAAGCATCCTCACAACACTTTAAACAGCCATGGGTGAGAGTGTGTTGCTGTACAGCATCTCAGCGTGTTAACTTCGCTGGAACATAGCAGACTATAGGAGAAGGCCCCATGGAGGTCTGTGATGGGAGCTCTGAAGTTAAATGAAGAAGATGAATGGAACTTTAACATCAAAAGGAGAACCCCCAGAATCCCACACAGGTTTCTTTTTATAACCATATGTTAGTTAGATGAAGGTTGTTGGTAAGAAAAAAAATATTAATTTTTTTGTATATTTTCCAAAGCAGAGATTTCACCTAACCTTGCCTGCAAGCTGAATTATCACTGTATTTGTGGATTCACAAATGCACGACAATCCATCTTGTCCTCCCCACCGTTCGAGATCGACCGACCCAAAGTGGGTCGACCAATCACATTGCACGATTATGGTTTAAGGCAGGACATACAGCTGTGATGAAAGGAAGAGGTACCGAAACCAAAATAAACATGGCGGTGCATCTGTTTCATCAGAATCAACAATTGTCACGAATGTTGCTGTCCAAATAGGACCAGACTGACCAGCATAACTTGTTCTGGTTTCTCATGGTGCCTGCTGTTTTACGACATTTGCATTTGATACCGTGATTGGCTAAAACCAACATTTGGTAGGCGAGCACTGGATGTCGCTTTGCCCAATCAGCTCGGAAAGTTCTGATGAATGGTCCTACTTTCCCCGAACAAATTTGATAAGGGCGGACCCAGATTGATAATGTGAAGAACAGAGAGTGCTACACATCATCAATCTGGCTTGCCAGGTCAGATGTCCCAATGTGGCAGAGGAATCAGACAAATACATGTAAAACAATTGATATATGAAGATAAGGTAATGACAGAATTGCACAGTGAATGTTGGGATTACATGTAATGTGTCTTGCAAAGGCACATTCTGCCAATGAGGTGGAGTACTGTATGTGGCATCCTGTGTTAGCATCTGCTGCGGTGCAAACATGTGCACACAACTTTTAAATGTGTGTGCATAAACGCTGTGGACACTAATTGTGTCTTACCAAGTATTTTGATAGCGGACTGACAGTTTGGATAACAGTGCTTGCCTACACTGCAGACACACACACGCAGAACAACTGCGCACTGCCCTCACATATTCGGCTCATCCAACACCGAGGGTTGGGGACCAGCTTATAATTAACTTGCCTGCCAAGTGGCATTATACATCATCAAAGGCTCGACATTGGCCCAAAGGAAGTCCAAAAACGTGGCAGTGCCATTGTTCCCAGCCTAATAAGGTCAGTGCTATGGCACAGTAAATTACAGTTATTTGTTACATTTAGACAACAAATGTGGTCAGACGTCAGCGGCCTCACAAGTGGAGGCTTTTGAGCCTGAAGGAAGGGGGAAAAAAACAGGTTCCATCTTTGCTAATCTAGATCAGCATGACTAGTGTGTAATGTTATATTAAAAGGAAAAGAAATTGAGAAAGGATAGAAATTGTGAAACAAAGAAACAGACATTGGTATGATTCATAAGCTGAAAGGCATTTTCTTTATCTTCAGCTAACTCTCAGAGCAGACCGGAGGCTGGGGAGTGCTTTATCGATCAAAATGGATGTTGCTTCACTGTCTACCAGCCTTTGTTTCTGATTATTATCTGTGTACTGCAGGTAGCCCAAATAAAAACCACACTTTTCCACATTTTAAAAATACTTTGCTTTAGCAATGCTTATAGCATATATCGGAGGGTTTGTAATTCTAATGAATCAGTCATTTGGTTGTAAATGTAAGGTTAATTAAACCTATTTTTATTGCAATGACAGACATATCGTGTTTTGAATAATGAGTCACACAGCGAGTGCATTCAATTTATTTTAGTTTTGTCATTACATAATTCGCAAAGTCCTTGCTAAATTATGGGCAAAGAAGTTTTAAGTATAGAAATAAAGGACAAAAATACTTGTGAAAAAAGTTCTAAACAACTCTGTAAACTTAGGTCATGTGTAACTTGTTAATCACAATGCCAACTTAGAGTCATCACACCACTAGATCTTGCTGTTCTTATCTTGACTTTGCTACTCTCTACATCACTTTACTGCTTGAATAAGCTGCTTTGCAATATCCTGCTGTTAAAAATGAAGTTAAACATTCTGCGACATAAGCTTATTCATTCATAAAGTTTCTTATGTGTGCTTTCTTATTCTGATTGAACCAGTTACTAGGCAACAAAGCAATCTGTGGAAGGTTATTAATCATGGAAAAAGTGGCTTTTCCATGAAATTGCCTTGTAACTGTTATGACAAACAAAATAGTTTTTCCGGGTAATAAACATTTTATACATCAGGCAAGAATTCATGGAAATGAACTGCATTGTTCCAGTTTATACGCTGCTAGCATGGGCTCCAGAAAGCCAAATAAATTAGAAAGGAAAGTGTTTTATTTGTCATTATACATGCAAGCTACATACAACAAAATTACATAGATTAGATGGAAGGTTAGCCTGAGCCGCTGCAAATTAAACCAGAGCGCCCATAGAAAACCTACGCAGAAGAGCAGAACATGCAAACTCCACGCAGAAAGGCCCCCTGCTGCTTAAGATGTTGCTACTACTTAAAACACACGCAAAGTCAAGGGCAGTGCTACAGATTTATTGACACAAGTCTATTTTGACACAGTTGACATATTTTTCTTTCACCGTAGATTTCATCCTTCGGTCCAAATTTCCTAATGTAAAATGTAAGGGTTTTTCTAGCTTTAACTTAAACACAAATATAACTATTTACACAAAAGATCTTCCCTTAATTATGGACAGTATTTTATCACAGCACGTCTTCTATATATTTCAACTGCACAGATATAAAAGAGACTTACAATTATTATTTTAATAACATTTTTATTTTTTATAATTCCTAGGCAGAAGTTCAACTGAAGAAACTGAATCACTTACCCTCATCCAATCAGAGGCTCACCCGTCTCTGACACAAGCCAATTGGCTTTGAACCGCACCTCCATGAAGCAAAGCCGCACCTCCATGAAGCCCAATCAGCATGCAGAGTTCATCATAAAAGGTTTTTAAATCTATGTCTCAGCCTGCTACCCAGCCAAAGTGCAAGCAGTGGTTGCTGATATGTACGATTTTGACTCAGATGACCCTGATTCAACCCACCCCCATCCCATTTTCCACCTTTGTAGCCAAGCTCCATCTGGCTTTTCCATGGTGCTTCTTCAGCCTCGTCCCTATCATTGTGTAATTCCTCCCAGAATCCTACTGCATCTCCCGTCACTTCCCAATCGATCTGGCAGAAGACCGCCATGTTGAGCCTGGTTCTGCCATAGGTCTCTTCCCAAAGAGGAGTTTTTCCTCTCCATTGTCACTTAATGCTTGCTCATCATGGAAAGGTTCATGCAAACCTGTGTTTTATCCAAGCTGAAGATCCATCTTTCCGGGTCCCAAGCTCTCCCTGAGTGAAGCACTGGTGTCAGCTCACGCAGTCTACTAGATCTCACCAATACAGCTCAAGCAGATCATCTCGCCAACCAGCAGTCTACAGATTGAACCAACTTTGTCTATCTCCACTCCACCACTAATTTCAGGCCTGGGGGAGGGGGGGAACATCCCCCCCTCTCATACATCAGCTTATGCATATGAAAGTGAAATTTAGTGCTAATGTTTCCTGCCGAGGTCTGAGCACCAAAATCTTGAAATGTTTGTATCAATAAAATTCTTCTAATTGTTTTTATTTTCCATGTGAGTTTTTCAGATTAAAATGACTGCTGTATCTCAACTACCTAGACTTAGTGAACCCAATTTAACTCAAAATAACTTGGTTACATTAAAAGTAAGTTATGGTAACAATCAGTAAAAACCAAAAGGCATAGCAAAAATGTAAGGGATTTTCCAGATATTTCTAGACTTGCAGTAAAAAAAGTTGATTGTGAAAAATTGTTGACAAGAAACAAGGTATATTATTTTCATTTAACATACAGTCACGGAAGTGTGGGGCTTTGCAAATTAGTATACTTAAACAATTATAATTTTAGCACCCTGTATATTTTTCAGGAGGACATACCTGCCATTTTATTTTGTTTAAACACATACTTTGGGGAAAAAAATAAAAAAATAACATTTGTACCATGAAACACTTGTATCATGAAAACAGGAAACCAGAATATCCATAAAGCTATATTTTGGGATATATCAGCTTCAATTCCAGTCCCTTATTTAGGTCACTGTGCAGGAACATAAGTGTATTTGCTTGCATTTAAGTTTAATGTTCAAGGGCAAAAACATTTTTTTCACTGGTTATGAATTCATGGTTAACCATGTGTTTTTTCCATGGCACATGCAACACAGAGCCCAATGATGCAACATGTGGGACTTGAGACGTACTGTCATTTATTTATGTTTATGAGGACCTAAATGTAGACATGTGAATTGGAGCAGCATGATTTCAAAATTTAAAATCATGCTACTCCAGTTTAAAATCTGTTATTTTAATGTCAATGGATCTAACTGCCGCTTTCGACACATTGGATCATCGAAAATATGGTGTTGCCTTTCATTTCTGTGCTGATGACAGCCAAATTGATATGCCACTGAAACAGGGAAAGCGGTACTTCATAATTCACTTTCTGGATCGTATTGCTAAAATCACAGCGGATGTCGTGGATTTTTTGTGCATTTGAACAAAAAAAAAAAAAAAACTGGGTATTGTTGTTTAAGCCCAGCAATGTTTTTTTTTTTGTTTTTTTTACAGTCCATGCTGCTCTGGGTCCTTTAACTCAGACAGCAACAAACCTGGCTGCTAAGAGGAAGTTGAGAGGTGAGCGAGCATTTTCAGCCGCTGCGCCCAAACTGTGAAACAAGCTGCCATTGCAAATCGGCTGACTCACAAGCTGTTTTTAAACCTTCTCTTAAAACACATTATGTTTCGTTGGCTTTTAACTCAGTTGAAGGAGTTGCTTTTTATTTATTTTATTATATATATTTTATCACTGTAACTTATTTGTTTTATTAGCCTGACGTTTTATTATCTGGTTATAGTTTTATTGCAATTCTGCTGGCTAGAGTTGACAAGGGTATCTGCAGTTTATTAGTTTTTATTGGGGTACAGCACTTTGGTCAACAGTTTTTAAGGTGCTTGATGAATAAAGTTGCATTGTAGAAAGTTGATTTTAACTGTGATTGCCATCAGAACGCAAACGACACAGGCTGGTGACCACAACCAGAGAATTTAACACTGACTGAAAACCAAGAACTACTTATACTGGGGAGCTTGATTACTGGAATGCTAGACAGGTGAGTAAATTAGTGATTGAGAGACAACTGGGCAGTGCAGGGACCCGAGACACTGATTGAAGGTACTGGGTAAAATCAGGGAAGAAAGGATAAAAATCAAAACATAGTAAACATCAACAGAAACGCAAACTTAGAAATACACAGCCACTCAAAATATTACAGATTATGATAATGGTAAAAATCACAAAGTTCATTATTCAATGGTATACCGGAGGTAATCATAAAATCTGCTTTCTGCTCTACTCTGAGACATTTCCCAGCACCTTGTGGAAAACAATAACTTAGTTGGTAAATGGAAAACACATAATACATTTTAACAAACTTAAGGCTGCAAAACACAAGTACTCCTTCTGCACTTTTACACAAATAAGCAAACTTCCTTTAAACTTTTTTATTTATTTTTTTTAATTGAGTTGAATTAAGTTGTATCGGGTAGCACTTTTCTTATTTAAATGATACACACAGCTAATAAAATCCAAAGTCTCCAGATATTTATGATGAAAACTTGAAGTGTTTGTTTGCTGTTGAGCTGTGTTAATCTAATTCCTCTATCTTGTATTGTTTCACTACCGTTTGAAAATGTTAACATTACACTGAAGCCATAAAACGTAAATACTTTATGTATTGTTACTACAAGTTGCATATACATTTCTTTATTTTATTTTCAAAAACAAAACCTGGGTAGCAGCTTTTATCTTTTGCTGATGTTTTTTCTATCTTTATTTGCCTTTAGTGACATTTATCAGTGCATCTTTTGATACATTCCGGAATATATGAAGCCATTTTAGGACTTCTTCAGCAAAGTCCTGAAAATCCTTAACAAATGTTGTACTGGTCTCCATTTTTCAATCTGTTGGTATGATCCATGTTTTTTCTTCTTCTCTTGAGATAAATATTTCCATCATTTCCATTATTACAGTGAGCAAAGCATTTTGCTATTGGTTAGATAGGTTTGGGTGTAATAATAAAATTTTTTGGATGTACTCCCATTTTGAGTTCATCCGTTTAAATATCACAATAAATTTAAGTGGATATTAGAATAAGGTGACATACATTATATTCTAAATCTAATCTTAAACAGTGTTAAACCTGTCAGGCAAAGACTATGTGGGATTTTCCCACTTCCTCCTGTCTGGTTCTTGTTCATTAATACAGCGTAATAGGGTAGATGTGACAAATTGGTTCCCAGTGACAGATGGTATGTGCCCAAGATGGCCATCAAGGCTTCAATCCAATAATGTAGTGAGTTTTTTCTTCCTTTTTTTTCCCAGTGTTGTTCCATATTGCAATTTAAAATCCAGTGGCTCTAGCTAAGAGCTTTTGTGTGTTGACTATGAGTGTGAGGTGGAACAAGTCTATGTGAGTGGCTGCATGTTGATACGGTCGTAAAACTCAACCTATCCAGGTGGTATATGTATTCTGGCTGGAGTCCCTAGCACATTTCTAATCTTGGAAATCAGGTTGGTAAATGTATTACAAGATCTAAATTACATCCATCCAATATCACCTTTGCCAATCACAACTGCACGCCATGGATTAAACAAATCATTTAAGTTGTGGCAGTTATTCAAGCCGAATGTCACCTTAGCAGAAGTCATTCCCATAAGTAGCAGCATTGATTAAAATAGTATATTGTCTCCAGTAGGAGTATGGCTGCACTGTGCCTCCTCTCTCCCGACGTAGTTCTTTTTTTTTTTTTTTTTTTGACAATGGATGACTGTTTTATGTTCAAAGCTTTCTTAAGCAGAGAATGCTGCAGATTACTCTCCTTCTCATTTAAGACACAATGCCATTGTCCCAGCCACTGTTTTTGCCCTCCTATAGCCATCCCCGCTGTTTACAATAAACTAATTCCTGCCCATTTGTGGTAGGCCATGAATTATGGGAGTGACAAAAAAAAGGGTCACTCAGCAGCATTAGTCGTACAGACTCTAAGCACTGTTTTGTTAGGCTTGACTAGCTTTTATAATTATGTTCGCCCCGCAACCTCCCCCCTGACCGTGGCCCAGAACTGCAGAATTCAAACTACTGAGGTATAAAATGCATTCCACTTTGCTTCGCAATCGCAGCAGAGTCTAATTTAAAAAGACTTTGTTTCATTTCACGCATTGGTCATTTAAGTATATAAGTAAATGGTTAAGAAACTTTTTTAACTGCCCCAATTGCTTAAAAAGTGGGGACGAGTATGATGTTCAGTCACGTAAAAAGAAATTAATGAGTACTTTTTTAACCCATTATAACATGATGCCAAAGGTGTTTCTCTATCATCTGAAGCATTAAATATGATGCATTATTTTCATTTTTTATAGCATTTTTTTTCCCTTTGGTCAAGAGTATATTTATTTTGATGTTTTAATTTTATTCTTTTAGTTTCTTAAATAATAAGCATGAAAGGTGTCTATGTACAGCCATTACAACTGATCACATTATTTTTGAACATAATAATCACTTTGGTACTATGGAGGAATGGACTGATCAGAACTTAATTTGATGCTAGGGTTGTAACAACATCACGTGATATTATGTATATGTGTCCTGTGAAAATTAAGTCTTTTTAGCAGTCTTCTCTCTCGGTGCGTTCTTATTGTGACTTTAATGGGTAGTAAGTTAGGTCATGAAAGCACAGGTATCACACTCCATTCTCTGAGGGCTGGTGTTCTTTCAGATGTGAACCTTCTTCAACACACCTGAATCACATAAGTAGGTCATGAGCTGTACTCTGTAGAAGTTAATTTTATGCTGAGAGGTAATTCAGCCATTTGAGATGTGTTTCAATAGAGGCACATCTAAAAGTTGTAGGACATCTGCACTTAAGGACTGGAGTTTCACATCCCTGGCTTAAAGGTTAATACATTGTATCTATTCTTGAGTGCTTGTTTTGAAATAAGAAAGCCAAAACTTAATTTTTGCAAATTATTTCATAATTTAATTCCTTCAGTCTCTGCTCTTCCTGCCTACTCACCTCTCTGGATTTGGGTCTTAATTATTACAAACATCACAACACTACTTTCAAACCTTTTGTGCTGCAGCATTTTGGGTGTCCAGTGGAAAAAAGAAAATGCCTGACAGACAAGGCAAGGCACATTTATTTGTATAGCACATTTCAGCAGCAAGACAACTCAAAGTGCTTTACGTGATGGAAAGATGAGAACATGAGAAAATGCATAAAGTAGTGATGTGCCGAGGCTTCGAGGCGTGTGTCGAGTAATGGAGGGGGCGTTTCCGTAATGCGCGTATCGAAGCTTGCTTCATTTAGGGGAGGAGCCGAAAATGATGACGTCCGAAGCCTCGCTGCCCGGCTGTACCACGGGACTGCTTCGGGAAGTGGCTCAGATTTTGCAGTCCGAGCTACTTTCGTACCTGCGATAGTGTTCTAACTGTTGACCCCGGATCAGGAGCTAGGAGCAGAAGCTAGGAGCTATAATTAGATGTATTTGGATGGAGCCAGATAAGAAAGCAGGAAAGCAGGTGGAAGCAATTAGGGAGACAACAGGTGATTTAAATGAAGGTGATAAGTTGACGGAGAGGGAGTGCAATGCATTGACAGAGACAAGGAGGAAACACAGGGCATAACAAGATCACAAAAACCACAAAGAATAAACAGACTCTTAAAAATAAACTAACTACTAACTGAACTGATGACCGACAGGAAAACAAAGATCTAACAGAAGCAATAATAAAGTAACTAAATCCATAATGAACAGAATACAACACAATAAAAGGAAACAATGAGGAAGGAACAGAATCTACAGACTAGTAAACATTACTAAAAATATGAAGGAGTAGCAAGGCTGCCCGAAAACTAGGAAACTAAAACTAATCAAACACCTGGGGATCTTGAAACGTGTTATATAACCATAAGGGCACCAGAAACAAAAACCTTGAGTTATGTTAAAGTGAGACTTCTCTATTATTTTAATGTTATTTATTATCTGGTGAGCTCATTGAGCCATTTGGAGGTCAAATGAATGTACAGTAAACAATAGATATTGTCACTGGAATAACTTTGTATGTTCTAACATACCATATATACATTAACTGCTGTTAAAGTATTGCTTTTAGGTTTAACGTTGATTTTTTTAAGTGTTTCCTTTGTCTTTAGGGTATCTCAAGTCTTTAAAATGCCAGAATTTGAACATTACTTTATACTGTCTGTCTGATTACATATTTTTAAATCTCAAATCATCAGCTGTTATGATCAGTTACTCAGTACCTGAGTTGCCTTCTTGCTGAATACTTTTTTTATTCTTGAGTAATTTCTTGGCTGACAACATTTTACTTGAGTAAAAATATGTTTTAAGTATTCATACTCCTACTTGAGTACAATTTTTGGTTAATATATCTACCTCTGTATGTGTATGTGTGTGTTATCTTTAATACAGATTATTTAAAACACCTTGGGATTATTTGAAATCTTTATATTCATGGTGACACCACTTACATTATGTCCTTTAGTCTTTGTGAAATGTCATCTCCTTGTAAATCAGATTTTTAACAAACCCATCGCTGGTCTGCATATGAACCAAAAAGCTATCAACAAAAGACATTCTGAACTTTCACTACCTGAACAATGAAAATCAGGATCTGACCCTTAAGACCCTAAACTGACTGTGCAAGGTCTTTACAAGGAAGGCCTTATTGCTTTGCACCAAAGTGTAATTACTGTTAATTGTGATTTTAAATGGAGTAGTTTTCACGGCGTGAGAGAAAAAAAAAAGATGTCACCAAATCTTGCTAAACTTATCTCACAGGCCTTAATTGCCTCGGCTTAATGAGTTACAATCAACGGTTCTAGCTTGCAATCTCCCGGTGGCATCCCGGAGAGCATTTTGTTCTGTGGTTCGAGGTGGAGGGGAGTGCTTTGCCTTAATGAAACCCAGCATGTAGTCCTGCAAAAGAAAAGCAGAACACAGTGATTAGAAGCTTACACAAACACAGAAAAAGGCAGCAAACAGTGATTAGGATGTAATTGTAATCGCGTGAAAGAAAGGGGGAGTTGCTATTGTTAAAAATCAATCGGGGAAGGGGTTAATTACCAGCAGGCAAGTGCAGGACGTTACAAAATGGACTTTAAAGTACAGCAATTTCAAATTCATATTTTTTTGTATTTGTCTAAATTTAGTTTTCATGTTAAAATATGTTCCAAAAAAAAGTATTTTGTATATGCAGAACCACAGGAATGAATGATGAGGGGCAAATGAAATCCAGTTAAATGAGAAAGCCTTGAACAAACATTGTCATTTAGATCGTAATAGATGCCACTATCCAATGTCACTATTTGGTCTCCGCTGGCAGGATCATCCCTAAAAGCCAGAGGTGTCCAGTCTGCTGCTTCAGTGGCTTTATCCTCACTGTCCGACTCCACAGAAAAGGTGGGGCTGAGCAGAAGCTTATTCTCATGGGGCCTTATAATGATGACAGGGGCTTCCTCAAGGGCTCATTAACTAGATCATCCAGAGTAGACCCCCTTATAAGCACATAAAAGACACTGTCTGAATGTACAAGCTGCAGATGTGCGCTCTTGCTGGGATTATGGGCCAATTTACAGGGTGTGAACAAGAGCAGACTCAACCATACTGCGTCCAGGCCTCAGCTACGTCAGCTGACAGAACAAAATCTCGGTCCTTTAAGCAGAGAGGAACGCTTGAATGAAACAACAGAAAGTCATGACTTTTCCCATCATGTCAGCATAACAAGACAGTTGCCCCTGACCCTCCTGTAAAGTGCCAGCAAGCTTCCCCCGACCCTCACTCGTCGTCCCTGCACACTCCCCCTCTCCTTCTGCTCTCGTCGGCCGAGGGTTCCTCCTTAATCAGCACAATGCTGTCTGTGGCAGGTGTTAGTGAGCTTTTTTCTGGCATCTTGATCACCCCGCAGGGAGGGATCTGGCCTCCGACGCAGGGCACACAGCAGGAGATGTCATCGGGTGGAGAGCCACCCACAGTGGCGACAGAATCCGGCAAGTTGCTCTCTCCTCGGTTAGAGTGAAAGGTTAGGGTATGTGATTAATCCAGGATGCTTTGTAAGACACAGCCTAACATACAGTATCCAGGTAGAAGCCTACAGAAGGCCCATCAGCTTTTCTTGACAAAGACATGATTAGAAGGGCTACTGATAACATATTTCCATCCAAAATTCTAATGCAATAGAGTCAAATTTGGTTGATTTTTTAACAGTTGGCTTAATATAGTCTATTCAAGGAAACCCAACCAGTTGTCAGTGTAGTAGGGAAAAACCTCCAGCAGAACCGGTATGAGACGCCATCTTTCACAACTGTGTGGTACTTAAATGGACAGGAAGAAGTGGGGGATAAATAAGTGCTGAACCAAGGGTACAAAAATACACAACTAAACAGAACAGCATTAAATCAGGAGTACTTTCAATGTAGCTTACAAAGTTATAGATATTGTGTTAAGGAGACATTACAGTTTAATAGAAAATTAAATAAGTTTAATAGAAAAACAAATAATGGCATTAGAAAATACCCACATCCCTGCACAGATAAACTAAACCAGACAAAGGGTGGGTGAATATTGGTAATCATCTTTTCACTTTAAATTCTATGTGGAGAGTAAACGAATACATAACTAAACTGAGAAGCCCCACCGCTTTAGATCACAAGTAAATCCAATGAATGTTTTTACCCATAACCCACTGAGTTGTGTTGGTGAGAATACAGCTTCAAAGCTGTTCAAAAACCCTGGACAGTAAAAAAGGTTAAGACATGTTTTTGTATTATGACATAGAATGCCAAATGCTTGTCAGACCATATTGCATTTCATAATAAAATATAAATGTAATCTAATAAAATTCAACCTTCTGAAATATGTCTTTTTCTATGATTCAAACACGTTATCAGTCATATTTTTACAAAAGTCCCTACTAATTTCAGAATCCAAATTCTTGCATCATGTCTCCCAACTTTCCCTACTGTAATATTCCACCAGCTCATCATAAAAATGGTAAAGTTTTTGGTGTAGCTTAGAGAGATTAAATATCTTATAATGGGTTTTCAGATAATTTTTGGTGACTTTTTACAGATTTCTAATGGAAAAAGGACAGACTCTTCTCTGAAATATGTTGTCTGCAATAGCCTTTCAAAGTATATCCACAATAATGCAACAATGTTTATGTAAACACATTGTCCTATGTTCCCCAATATGATCTCCACCATGTCTGGTACCTGCTTTGTGGAATAATTTACTTTGATTTCCTGAGTTTTCTCACTGTCTTTACCTTTTAAGAAGGGAAAGTTGGATGTTGGAATTGAGAACAAGTCATGTCTCACATTGAGATCTGAGATGTTTTTAAAAGCTGGTCTGTAGGTTATACTAGTTCAAATGGCCCATTATAATTACTTTAGTTTAAAAACATGTACCAATAAAAGTCTTGGATAAAATGCTTGAAAAGAAAATTTCTTGTTTGCTGCCAGATCTACAGCTGCATCTTTTCTCAAAACTCACAAATACAAATTAGTTTTCACCCAGTAAGCCTTTTGTCTTTTTATCCTGACATGCACTTTGGTACTTTTGAATTTTCACTTCACGGTTTCTCTGGTTCCTCTTTTTGAAATGTGCTACTAATCGGATGACTCCTTTATAAATATTGCATGTAATAAAAGCTTTAAGAGTGTTTTCACCTGAGTGGGTTAGTTAATGACTGTTTCCATAAATCATTGTTAGAAATTGCACTAGACATTAATTCCTTGCTTTGGTTTTAGCTGATAATTTGAACTTAATGGTGGCATCAGCAAACAATTGTTTGGGGGAAAAAATGTGTTACCACCTTGCCTTTATGTCTATGAGATTAAAACCTGTAAAATTGAAATTATTCACAGTAATCTTTTTAGTTATCTCATTATATTCTTCATCTCAAATGCTCTGTTTTTGCAGTTCGGTCAGAAAATGGGCAGTATTAACTTAGGATGTCCCGAGTCGATCAAAGGCTCTTGGGCCCAAATTAATGCTTATATATATATATATATATATATATATATATATATATATATATATATATATATATATATATATATATATATAATCTGTATCTGAGTCCCAGAGGTAACTTAGCTTCTAATAACTGCTGTAAATCTACTGTATGTGATTTTTGACCTGTGTGACAAAGTAATTGCCTGCTAGACAGAAGAACTGGTAGTGCTAACTTTGGTGGCACCAACTTCCGTCAAGCATTTACAACAGGATTGTTTAACTTTAAAGGATTTTTGAGGTTGTTTACGATCATGCCACCAAATCTCAAGTGGGTTTAATTCCAGACATTAACTAGGACATTCTAAAACCGTTGTTTAATTATTGTTGAGCCATTCAGAGATTGACTTCCTTGACATCTTCTGATCATCGTCTTATGGTGTCACCCATGTATGCTTGAGCATGTGAGTCAGCTCCTCTAAATCTGAAGCCCTGGTCCTTGATCAAAAAAGGTGAACTGCCCCCTCTGGGTTTCTGCCTCAATTGGGGGAGTTCCATTATCCTGGTGTCTTGTTCACGAGTGATGCTAGGTTGGAATAAGAGATGGATAGATAGATTGGGGATTTATTTGCAGTAATGCAGGTGCTGCTTCAGTCTGTTGTGGTGAAGAAATGTCTGAAACAAACGGCATTGCCAGTTCATTGACATTCTGACCATCACCTATGGTCATAAAAGAAAGAACAAGGTCCTGGAAACAAGTGGCTGAAATGTACTTCCTCTGAATGGTGGTCAGGCTCAACCTTAGAGATAGGGTGAGGACCTTTGATCAACGTAGAGCTGCTGCTTCTCCGCATCGAAAGGAGCGAGTTGAGGCGGCTTGGGCTTTTGATATGCCCTCTGGGTGACTCTCTTCTGAGTTTTTTTTTTTTTTTTTTTTTTTTTTTTTTAGGTTTATTCGGTAGGGACAGACACACATCGACAGGGACAAACTGAAAAAAACAGCAGCCCCATGTTTGCGTCATTTCAGCTATGCATATATCCAGAATCAATAACCTTTATTGTCATTAGGTCTTACCATAATTCAATTATGGTTACATTAGGGCTGGGCAAGTTAACGCGTTAATTTCGCGTTAACTCATTAGACTATTAACGGCGATATTTTCTTTAACGCGCATTAACGCATGTTGCTCACATGCTTTTATTTTGTGAAGGTCTGTTGCTGCGGTGTAGGGGTTTGAATCAGAACAGTAGGTGGCGATAATGCGCCAATAACCTCGCTGTCAGCCAAACCTTGGATTCAGAGGAAGAAAGGTGCTGGCCGGAAAAAAACTAAGCCGACATGCGGAAGGTGGTGTTTCCCGCAGGAATTTGCTTAGGCGAGGCGGTGAGTTGGCGAACGGAACAAGTTTTGTGCGGAGCGGAGTCTGCATCGACGCCGTCAGTGAAGTCGCTTCTCGTTTCAAAGTATCCATGTGTTTTTGCCTGTTTTCCCTGCCATTCACTTTATGCACGCGAGAAAGCAACAACAAAAAACTGCTTGTTCACGTCAAATAAACGCAAGCATATCGAGTTAGCAAGCATTTCAGTTTAAAGTTCTTCCAGCATCGAATATGACAGAAACAAGTTAGTTGTAACCACTGCCAAGTTAAACTTTGGTATTGAACATAAAATGGTAATGCTGCTCCCTGCTGTTACCTCAGAAATTGCCTGTTTTTGGTAGATTTTTTCCCCATAGAGAATTCCCTGTCAGTGGCAATAAGCTTTAATTTATTATTATTGATATTTTTTGTTTTACATGTTTAAGTTTAGCTTTACACTAAATATGTGTTACTGATAAGTGCTACAAATGTTACAACACTTTTGTTCATATGGCAGCAGAACATTAAAATAAAAGTGCTCTTTACACTACTTTTGAATTCATTCTTGGAGTTTGTAAATACAATGCGATTAATCGCGATTAATCAGGCAAATTATGCGATTAATCGCGATTAATATTTTAATCGTTGCCCAGCCCTAGGTTACATATAACACACAGACACAATTCGTTTTTATGAGTTTTTTTTTCTTCATGAGATCACTCAATTACACAAACCAACAATGTTTCAGAAAAAAATGTAAGTGTACAAGTAGTCTTTAGTCTAATAAATGCTTCTCCAAGTACAAAAGGTCAGATAAGAGCCCATTTACAAATGATTAATGTGCTGTAACATGAATTAATTAGCCAAACTCCATTGTTGATACACTAAATAATGTTCAATATGCTTAAATATATATATACATATATATACATATATACATATATATACATATATACGCTTATATATATATATATATATATATATATATATATATATACGTATGTATATATATACATGTAATTGCACACTCTTTTTCCAGCAGGCTCTGTCACATTCAGCTGTCTAAGTGCATACGCCAGCAATCATAGCTTTGGGAAGAAACAGGTTTCTAACATCTTTGCCTGAAGTGTTCCCTAAATGGAAATGGTGTAGTCCTGCAGTTCTTTGCTCTGGAGCAATGGTGACCAGTGGCTCAGCCAGAGGCCACATTTCAAGGAGCAGTTCAGGTCCACTGGACAGATCTCTCTCAGAATTGTGTAGATTAAGTCAGCATGGCTGCCTCCTTGGGCGTTTCTGTACTCATTTAGTCAACTTGAGCAATTTCCTTATAAGCAGGAGCCTGAAGACTAACCCTCCAATAATCAAGTTTTCTGCTTTAGGTGACTGAATATTTAACTTTTTGCAGTGCCATGCCAGGAAAAGCATAAGAGTAACACATCTTGTTGATGTGATAGCTCGGTTCCTGCAAGTGCCTCAAGAAGCAGTGGCGGTGAACCAACACGCATCACATTTTGGATTTTTCATGGAAGGAACTGTACATCAATGACATTTTTCCAGCCATATCATATTTTTGCCATATCATTGGAAACTAATAGCTGCATCACGCACAGAGGCTTTCAGTCTGTTACGCTGAGAAGGTATACCCCTGTAGCCATAAGATCACATTGCTCATGCTTGGTTTAAGCAGGTAGAACTCAGTGTAAAGAAATATGGGTGAAATGCTGAGTTTTTTCCCTTTCCCCTAACAACCACTCGTGTTGATATGAGTGCTCACTCTTTGAGGTCAAGAGTATTTTTTGGAGCTTCAGTCGGAAAAAAAAAATAATTCAGTGGGTAACAGTTCCAAGATTGAGCAATCCTAGTTTTACAAGTATAAAAAAAGAAAGAAAAAAATAAATTATATTTTGTTGCTCAGACAATCTAGTACAATGGAAGTCAAAGATAATTTTTTATCAAAATGCTCTATATTGAAAATTCCATCCATCCATCCATCCATTCATCCATCCATCCATCCATTTCCAAAATGCTTATACCCTGTGGAGTCGCGAGGGGTGCTGGTTCCTATCTCCAGCTGCCAATGGGTGAGAGGCGGGGTACACCCTGGACAGGTTGCCAGTCTATTGCAGAAAATTATTTGAGAATAAATGGATGCTAAGGTTCAGATCACCTCTCAAATAAATGCTAACATTAAATATTAACATGAAAAAAACATTGGAGTAGTTTTAAAGGTATATATTCACATTAAATGTTAAAAAAGACCAATAACCGTTTGATCGTGATAAAATAAGGTAATATACACCAATCGTCCATCCTGATGTCTTGATTTGGGTTTTTGTTTTGGTTCATGTTTATTTATTTGATCAGCTGTTCCTGTCTTGCACCTCAGGTTTTGTTTCTATTCTGTCTGGTTTTGGATTCTTCAGCTTTTGTACTGTTTTAGGTTATCCGGTCTATGTTTATGGTTTTGGTTAAGTAGCTTATTTCTGCCTCTGGGTTTATTTCTGTTTTGAATTCCAGTTTAGCCTTTTTACTTCGTCAGTTATCTGGTCCCTGTATTAGTTCTGATTTTAGTTCTGTGATCTAGTGTCCTGTCAGTTCTGTATTGCTCCGGCCTTCGGTTAATTACTTTCGTCTATTTAAGCCTCACTCCCTCCTTAGTTAGTTGTCGGGTCGTCGTCAATCATACCATGCGTGCATCCCCTGTTTCCTGGTAAGAGCTCCCAGCATCTTGATTCCGTTTTTGTAACACGTTTTGTATTTTTCTGCCCAGTTTCTGTTTGCCTGTCAAGTATCGTCTGGATGTCTGCCTTACCCCGTTTTTGGATCCTGTCTGTTTGCCCGTTTTCATTCCCTCTAATAAATCACCGTAAAGAGCATTTCTAGTGTGTTGGTTGAATTCCGGATTCATCTTCCTCCAAAATCCTGACACCTGATAGTTTTTTGATTGTGCTTTTTGAGGCTAATTATAGCCTCATAATGGGTGCAATGAGCAGATATAGACAGACATGGTGCCATCTACGGGAAGTATCGCAAAACTATCATAATGCCGGTTTGCTTAATTAATAAATCACTTGTAAATAATGCCAGACCCAGCCTGACCTTCTGCAATGCCTCGCAGTAATGCGGCAACTCGGCGTGATCGAAGACCAACCATTAATAATTGAATACACTGATCTACAGTAACATTAAGAGCCTCATATCAGAGCGTTCACTCACGTCAATAAACTCTGTGGTCACATCTGAACAATTGGCAAGTTTAGCGTACGCTTCAGTGAACACCATTGATACTGTATTCCCAGCAACATCCCAGTCTTGTCCCTCTTAGTGTCATATATTTTTTTACATTTTTTCTCTGGATCTTGGACCATTCTTCATTGGTTCGCTGGTACATGCTATTAGCTCTTAGCCACTTCCTGGTTTTATAACCCTGATGCGCATGAGCAGTTACATACTTCCCTTGGAATTATAAATAAACACGAAAGGGTTTATTTACTAACAAATTGAGCAAAGACAAAGAATAAAACACCAAATATAAATGATAATCTTTCATAAAAAGTGTGTATGCAAGCAGAGTGAGTTACTGATGCATAAATGAATAAAAAAGTAAAATCAGGTGGCTATGCACCTTTAACTCAAATACTAAACTGCAAGTTACTTAAAAGTATTTCTGATAAAAACATTGTGCTGTAATCATTGCCTGTGGTCAGTTATTTTAGCAGCACATGGTAGTTCATTTTTACAATTTTAAAACGTAAAAAGTATTGTAAAAGCTTAAATTCTGAAAAACATGTTTTGTATTTGGACACAAAACGCAGCTTCTTGTTTATTGAACTGTGTAATATCACAGCACTTTTTTTCCTGAACACTTGGATGGGCTTTAGATCATATTGACAACATTCAACAAAAATCCTCTAAACACTAAGCCATAGCCACCTGGTTTTTTGTGTACTCATGTTCTTACTAGAAAATTATGTGAGCAGTGACGTGCCTTCTATGAGGGACCGTAAGGGACATTATTCTGAATTTGCTCTCACACGCACTGCTAAAACTCTGCAAGCTCTTACACACACTACTGAAATACTCTCACACACATATTACAGAAACACTCACACACTACTGAAACGCTATCTCATACACTACTGAAACACTGCACGCTCTTAGACACACTACTGAAATGCTCTTATACATAGTACTATTTCGGTAGTGTGTATGAGTGTTTCATTAGAGTGTATTGGGAGCGTTTCAGTCGTATGTATAAATGTTTCAGTAGTGTGTGTAAGAGCTTGCAGCTTTTCAGTTGTGTTTAGGAGAGCATTTCAGTACTGTGTGTAAGAGCTTGCAGTATTGCAGTATTTCAGTAATCTGTGTGAGAGTAAATTCAGAATAATGTCCCTTACAGCCCCTCATACATTTATGTGGATTATTTAAACTGTCAAGGGAGTATCATCACGGAAGGCGCATGACAGAGCCTTCCCACAAGCTGTGTGCGTAAACAGCAACCCACATTGATTTGAACCTAGTGTTATGTTGTTCTAGTGAAACGTTAGAAGAATATCTACCTTTTTGACACTTAGCTTAATAGCTTCTTGTTGAGTGCCTGTAGACTAGATCAGTTCCCACAGTTGCAAAAGGTAAAGTATTCCATCTGTAAGCTAAATTAGCCAGAGAAAGAGTTCTGAGTCAAGATCTGTATGTAAACAAGTAGCTGCTTGATGGAGTCCTTCTGGCTATCTGAGTTTTCAGGCAAATTTGAAACAGTTTCAGCAAACACAGACAAAGAAAGTTGTCTTTTTTTACAGGCGACAACTTGCAAGGTTGCTGGAAAGTGTGATTTGGCAATGACCTGTCTACAGATACTTATTTGGTCTGGCATAAGGGGAAATGCTCCATATTCAACAAATGTTGATTGCATTTCAGCTTTGACATACAAGAGCTGATTGGCTTTATGATGGCTCAGTTTCCTTATACCTTGGATCAGTAAAAAACTGTTTACATTGATACAGTATGTTGAACAGGTAGGATTCAAAAATAAATGGGACACAGCCATCCATCTCTATTGGAGGTGCTTGTTAGGGAGTTTTCCCAATGTCAGTGCACTGCTAAGGGTTGTCAATACCCTGCCAATTACTTCATGCTCAGTGGAGAGACTTTTCTGGACTGCAAATGAAATCAAAACGCAACAGAGATTTTCATTGACAACATTTCACCTGTACAGTCTCGACCCTCTGTCTTTTAATCAGAACTTGAGATGTCAAAGATGGTATGCCAGCAAAGTGAATTGAGACTGTTGCTGACATTAGTAGCACAAGGGTAAATTGTTTGAGCTTATGGGGTTAATGCATATTTTTCAGGTCAAAATTCTCTACATCTTTTGACTTAAACTTTCAGAGTCCTTTTTAACCTTCTCTAAAAGTGTAAAAAGTTATGAACACTATCAAGAGGACAGATGGATGGGTAAAATCCTAAAAAATATCATAATCAAATCTTCTCCTTTACTATGTTTATTCTACCCTGAAAAAGAGAGCACTTTCTGGACGTTTCCAGACTGCATAAGAACCATGAGCTTATGTTATCTGTTCATTAGATGATGAAAATTCCAGCATAACTTCACTTGTTTACTTTCACAAAATCAAAACTGTCAACTAGGCATTAATTATCTCTCACTAACAGTAACAGTGAGTCAATATTGACTGAACCAGTCCTGCAAACTCTCAATAGTGCCTCTCACAAATTTGCAGTGGTAGAAAATGAGTGATACAGTACATTATAGCCAAAGTGGTAAAATATTTAACTGGAAGTGTTGGAAAGACTTTTGAAAATTGTACTGTTTGCATTTTTGTACAATATGCATGGGCTCCTGTTTACAAAAATAAAAAAAGGTAAGTATTGGTACAACTTTTTACTAAAGGATATAGAAGAATTGCAAAAAAAAAAAAAAAGACTTAAAGGTATACTATGCAACCGGCGTTGATTTTCCAGCGAGGCTCCCCCCAGAGGGCGAAAGTAAAAGTGCACTGTCGTAAATATGCTCAGCTGTTCTCCTGGTTTGTCCGTCAAGCCAGGCGCGGTTGTTTTGAGCTTAGCAGACAGGCGAACACAACAAATACAAAAGTCGAAAAAACGGCAGTAGAAACAATGACTAACACAGTGAAAGTATGAACATGCACACAGAGAGAGAAGGGGGCGGAGGGGGGGGAGACAAGCTTTGCGCCGATGACCGGCTGAGCGGAGCGGGGGGGGGGGGGGGGGGGGGGGGGGGGAGACAAGCTTTACGCGCATATCGAGTTAGTTTTATTTTTTTATTATTATTTTTTTGGAATGTCGGCGAGGCCGTAGCGTGAGGGAAACCCTACGATGTTATTTACAATCGCATCAGCAGAAACGCGAGGTCCGCGTCAGCCTTGCAGCCTTCTTTTTCTTTTAGCTCTCGCCATTCGGAAAAAGCTTGCCCGATGTTCACCCGTGTACGACTCCTCTCTCTGTCCAGAGCCTTTTTGCTCTTTCTTGCCTGCTCCGACATGGGCTTTCGCTGTTTTCTCGCTGGTTCCGCCATGATAACTGCACAAATATCGCCACTGCGCTAGCAACGAGCACGCCTTTCACTGGGGGCGTGTAGCAGTTCTTGCCGTAAAGCAAGACCGACTCTCGCGATGCACACGAGACTACTGAGCCTGTGAGTGCGGGCCAAGTGCTCCTGCAATTGCAAGTGCAGTATTTCCCCCACAGACCACCAGGGCGGCCGAGAAAACCTTTGTTCAACCTGAAATGACTCATTTAATCATCCAAAACTGTATGGAACACATTAATTAACTGAAAAATGTTGCATAGTATGCCTTTAATTTTACATATCTGACCTCACTTTCCTATGTATCATATAAAATAAATGACCTTTGCTGTGCAAATATGTTTCAGAACTACTCTGCATCTGCCTGATTGTTTTTCACCACAGTATGGGATAGAGTGCAGTTAGTATACTGCTCAAATAAGTAAAAGGGACACTTAAACAATGCGATGAAACTCCAAGTCAATCACAGTTCTGTGAAATCAAACTGTCCACTTAAGAAGCAACACTGACTGACAATCAATTTCACCTGCTGTTGTGCAAATGGAAAAGACAATAGGTGGAAAATAGAGGCAATTAGCAAGACACCCCCCCCCCCCCCCCAAAAAAAAAAAAGGAGTGGTTCTGCAGGTGGAGACCACAAACCAATTCTCAGTTCCCACACTTTCTTGCTGATGTTTTGGTCACTTTTGAATGCTGGCGGGGCTTTCACTCTAGTGGTAGCATGAGACGGAGCCTACAAGCCACACAAGTGGCTCAGGTAGTGCAGCACATTCAGGGTGGCACATCAATATGAGCTGTGGCAAGAAGGTTTGCTGGACAGAGAAGTGGTTTGAATTGATCTGGCAAATTGCAGAGGTTTGTGGCAGGACTATATAGGGGAGTGAGCAGGTGAACAGGAGTGAAGACTAATTACAAGTGAGCAGGTGGAACTAATCAGGGCAAGGGAGCTGACTGATTGCTGGGGGGAGAACAAACCGAGCTGATAAAGTGACAGGTAAATAACAGTTAATCTAAACAGAACAACACGTCTAAAACAAAGCCAAAACAAGAAAGAACCCAAAAGCAGAAACTTAACTAATAAAACGGATAACCTGAACCAAGACAAAACCCAAATCATGACAGAGCCCCTCCCTCAAGGACGGATACCAGACGTCCTTTAAACAAGACAAATAATAAACAAAAAACAGACTAGACCGGGCGGGTGGAGGGAGGTGCAGGACGGAGGGCTAGAGTCAGAAAAAAAAAATTTAGACAAGAATTTAAACAAGAGAAACAAAAACAATCCCAACAGGGCACAAAACATCTGCGTCGTCCGTCTGCGTCGCAGACTGGCGGCAGAACATCAGCAAAGGCCAGAGGTCTTGGAACATGCACACACACGCAGATTCGGGCCGTGGCGTGTGCAACAGGAACCTTAGTGCCCGATGCTCCGACATGCACCATCTCCGCACCGGCAGCAGCAGTGCACGCACCCACGCAGACTTTGGCCGTGGCGTGCGCGGCAGGAAACTCTGTGCCCGGCGGCGCGGCGTGCATCACCACCACGCAGACTGGGGCCGTGGCGTGTGATGCAGCAGCCGGACTACTGCTGGGTGGCACAGGGGAAACCCAGCTGGGCGCTGTCAGGCCAAGTTGTGAGGCAGGGACCAGGCGGGGAATAGGCAGAGGAGGATGTTCTTCACGGAGGATGAACGGGATCTCCGCCTGGATCGTCTCTGTGTCCAACCCCTCAGGCTTTCTGCTCAGCCTTCGAAGCACTTCCACCTGAGCAAAAACCACCTCCCATATAGCCTGATCCTCCTGTAGTCGGGTCATGGTGGGAAAAAATTAAAAGAGGAGAGGAGAGAAAAAACAAAAAAAACAACGTACTTGTCTGGCGATGGGTCCGGTTGTGGCCAGATCAATCTGTCACGAACCAGAGACAGATGGACCCAGTATTCAGCCAGACAAGTTTTAAGCAAAAAAAGGGATTTGATAACAAAACAGGGACAGGCAGACTCAATGATCAGAAGGGCAGTCCAAAATCCGGTACACTAAAGGCAGTCCAAAATAGGCAGAAGTACAGACAAGGATAAGGCAAACTCAGAATATCACAAGGCAGGTCCAGGTCAGAAAAACAGGTAAGCAATCATACCGGGCAAGAAAATCAGGTTTCGGGATCAGGCTGGCTCAGAGTCAAAAAGGCAATCGGGTCGGTATCAACAGGGCTATCAGTAATACAACGCTGGATAAGACTCACCAAGTGGTTTGAATTGATCTGGCAAATTGCAGAGGTTTGTGCAGGACTATATAGGGGAGTGAGCAGGTGAACAGGAGTGAAGACTAATTACAAGTGAGCAGGTGGAACTAATCAGGGCAAGGGAGCTGACTGATTGCTGAGGGGAGAACAAACCAAGCTGATAAAGTGACAGGTAAATAACAGTTAATCTAAACAGAACAACACGTCTAAAACAAAGCCAAAACAAGAATGAACCCAAAAACAGAAACTTAACTAATAAAACGGATAACCTGAACCAAGACAAAACCCAAATCATGACATATACATGCAAGGGCAGAATGATATTACACATTTTGGAAGAATATTTAATGAGCCTTTGATAATCTTGTGCGGTTTATGTGTGGACAAAGGCACACAGAGACACATTAATTCACAGTGCGTCTTATAATCCGGTGCGCTTTATTTAAAAAAAAAATATGGTAGTTACATAGTCTAATATCAAAAGTATGCATAAATGGTCATAACTCCAACCACTAGTTTGCAACAAAGCACTTCTAACATGATTCTTGGTTGCATTAAACAAAAAGCAATTTCATTCTTCTAGATTTGCAGAAACACTGATAATCACAATTTCAGCCATTACCAGAATAATAATGATTATGACTTGTTCTCCATAATATACCTCAATGAAGGTATGGCCTAAGCATGGCCAAATAAGTCAAGAATAGTAAAAAAAAAAAAAAGAGGTGGGGGAAAATTGAGATTAATTGCCAGAACTACATAATAAATACCAAAAGGATGAAAGACCAAATAGTAGAAAACCTATGCTTTCATTTCTCATAACTCATGTCTTGTAGCTGAAAAGAAACCCGTAAGATATAAGTGAATTAAAAGAGGGAAAAAATTGGGTCGTGCATTGCTGGCCCAAAAAAATCTGCTGCTCTATCTTGGGTCTTCTTCTCTGCCCCTGCTCTTTGCCCCTCATCTGCTATCTCTTCTAATTAGCTTCTACAGCGAGTGCAGACTGGACAGGGGTCTATAATGGAGCCAGATGTTCGAGGAGATTTCACCCCGCAGGGGAATGTTTTGTTTACTACAAGATGAAAACAACTTTCTTGCCTTCACTCTCCTTTTGGGGGTTGTTTATGTGCAAAAAAGGAGAAAAACACTGTTTCCTGACTGCCCCAATTGCGATTCAGTTGCCAAGAACCAGTTCAAAAAGACATTCCAATTTGTATATCCCTTTTGAAGGTTAGCTTTTCAATAAATATGTCTAATTAAATAACAGTTTGGTTGTAAACCAGAAAGAAAAAAAATCATCAAAAAGGAATATACCATCTAAACGATGTAGTGTGCCCTCTGCATTATTGAAATCTGCATCAGTTGCATCAGCAGAAAAGTCCCTGCTTACCCTCAATGTTTTCCTCACTCATCCACCAAGCTGTGACAACCATTCTCCCGCTCAACACTTATCAATGCAAAATAGACATGTAACCTATTTTTGATATGATTAATGTAGCTTTGTTGGAGTCTGCCGGAGGATCGGTCTTAATCAGCAGCAAGTGGCCGGCTGAGAGCGCCCAGGACCATGCATCTGCCGCAACACGAAAAAACAAATGAAGACACTCGGAATCAAATCCATCTGCATCTTGCAGTGATTCGCAGAGCAGGATTAGGATGGCAAGTCAATGAGCCTGGCGCAGAGTGTCACTGCCGGGTATGAGATTGGGCAGTAATACCCTCACACTCATCAGCGTCTTCAGATCCAGTGATGTTGTAATTGGGTAGTGCTCAAGGCTCTAACAACTGATAAGGTTGATTAGTCTAACAGCAATGAAAGACACTGCAGAGCTTTATGAGGAGCAGGCAGAAATGAGAAGGACTTCTAAAGGGGAGCATAAGTTCATTAGACTGAGAAACTTTGTGCCCAGTTAGCTGGGAATGTTTGCAAAAATAGTCACTCGGCTCATGCAAACAATCAAAACTATCTTATATCTGCAAAAAATTGAATGCAAAACTGAAACATGAAACATAGATATGTGCAAATGTAGAGATAGCATGTCAATAGTACAAGGCATTTAAACAAGTTTGAGTTACAAATAGTGAAATTTTTATAGTGCTGTCAAAAACAAAGTATTTGGCCCAAACTGATTTTTTTGCTTTTTTTGTCACACTTAAATGCTTCAGATCACCAACAAAGTGTAATATTAAACTTAACATGAGGAAACACATAAAGTTGTTTTCAAAGGAGGATTACATGACATCCATCCATCCATCCATCCATCCATCCATCCATCCATTTTCTGTCACGCTTGTCCCTTGTGGGGTCACATGGGGTGCATGTACCTACCTCCAGCATTCAATTGGCAAGAGGCGGGGTACAACCTGGACAGGTCGGCAATCTGTCGCAGAGGAGGATTACAAACTGTACAAATCAAGGTGGATGTAAGACATCTGAATTGCTCCTCAGGTTTCATTGTGAGTAACTATATTATATCAAGCTATATCATGTTGTAAAACATGAATGTGGCTTAATTTGTCAAAAAGCACCACATCATCCCGTGATCTAAAATAAACTTAATTGAACTGATGGCAATTAAAGTTGCTGACGTCTATCCGGTCATTTCTTATGATTTGAGACTACAGCGAGCTACAGTTGAGAGCCATTATTCACAAATGGTGAAAGCACAGAACCGTGGTTAAGCTTCCCAGGACTGGCCGGCCTACCAAAATTACTCCAGGAGGACATTGCCTACTCTGCCAGGAGGTCACACAAGAACCCATAGCAATATCTAAAGCACTGCAGACATCAGAAACATCTTGATGATCACCGAGACCTTTGGGAATATACTATGTGCAGTACCATAAGAAATTTTATACTTTTTGAAATATGTCCCATTGCATCTTGTTTAACACTAACAGTAATTCAGAACATAACATCATGCTGACAAGGCAAACATGGCTGTGTTAGTGTAATAGTTTAGAGCCCTTACTGTTTCAGGACCTGGAGAATTTGCTGCAATTATGTAACCGTGAATCTTGCTAAGAATATCCTGAAGCAGAATGTCCTACCATCAGTTTGGGATCTTGAGCTCAAGCTTACTTGGGTTATTGAGCAGGACAATGGATTGAAGCATATAGCTCAACAAGGTGTGGACTGTTGTTGGAGTGATTGCTTCAAGAGTCACTACATTCAGATGTATCTGGGAAACGAGCTACAACTGTCCCATTTCTTATTTTAAGCCACTCCTGAACCGGAGACGGCTTCAGAAATGTCTCACCTGGGCTTGGCAGGAAAAAGGACTGGATTGTTTCTTAGTGATCCAAACTCATCTTTTCAGACAAAAGTACATTTTGCATGTTGTTTGAAAATCAAGGTCCCAGAGTCTAGAAGTCAACATGCAAGATGTGCTTAAAGCCGCCGTTAAAGCAACTCCTTACCGGGGCCACAAGCTAATTGCATTCATGCCAGACAGCATTTATGCACTATTTCAAGCTAAAGGACCTTGGAGCAAATATGAAGTTATATACTACACAGTGCATGGACATTTCTATAAAAAAAATATTTTAATCTTATGTGGTATTATAATTTTCAAGGAATAAGAATTTTGCTTTATCATTAGATGTAAGCAAAAATTATTATAATTTAAAAAAAAAAAAAACAGTTCTTGAGATATAATATTCTGTATGCAATGAGTCCATATGTTATGAGTTAAATTTTTTTAATTGCATTTTTAAATTAACTAAAAAATAAACATCTTGATGATATACTAAGATGTGAAAACTGCAACACATCTGTCCATAAAAAAAACATTTTAGAACCTCCTCCCTGCAGCAAGCACATACTGGCTGTCATTTGAATCACCTCACCCACCTCATTCTGGTCTCTGAACTGAGAGAGGTAAGGAGGGGGGCACAATCACATTAGCATGAAGTCAAATCTGCCTTTTGTGAAATGCCAATCCAATTAGCACGTTCTTATTCAGTTGGTTCTTCCTAAAAAAAGGCGTTTGCATCTTTTACAAGGATGACATGCAGTAAAAAAAAAGAGCACATTTAGTAAACTGTGAGGCTCCCTGACTTTCCTCTGGGATTATTTGAACTGGGTGGCTAATGAAATGGATCCATAAAATCCGCCGGGCACCCTATGAAACTCTGAGTGGAACATGAGTACACTGTGGTGAGGGGACCCCTGGGAAGTCAAGCTCAGGAATGGGATGATCATTGTCAGTGGGAATTTGTGATGCTTGAAAGACCCTGCTGTATTGATTTGTGACGATCACAATCATGACTTGTGATAAAGTGTAGAAAGACCAACTTAAACAATCCAGTTTGAATTTGTGTTGCCCTCTTTTGGGACAAAATTAACTTCAGTCTGAGACACTTCCTGTAGCCATCTACCAGTCAGACTATTGTCATGTTGCTGGGTCCAGTCCTTTTTTTTTTAGCTTTATTTATTTATTACAGATGATACTCTGTAGAAAGCATTGTGGATTGCATGATTGTGAACTGTCCAGATCTTGCTGTAGCAAAGGACTCCCAAATACCAAGTCTTCTCGCTGCATGCTTCAGAGTTATGGGGTAATTTTCCTTAATCTTTCTATTCGGTCTAAGCCACTACTATTCACCTCTTATAATTAGCACTCTCTCTAAAATTTGCAGGGAAACTAGGGTTGTTGGGAGCAAATGACTTAAATTATCAAATATATTTTAAATCACGTCTGCAGCAGAGGCTGCAAATAAAACTGTCTGGCGTTGCTAACCTTTGCATGTGCAAGCATAAAGTACATGCTCACTCACATTGTAAACTTTTTAATAGACTGGAGGCAACTTTTATTATAGTGGCTTTTGCTAGCAATATCAAAACATAATCTTTAGCACCTTAAAAGAATACAATCCCTACACCCCAATTGGATAAAACTAAACAATGGCTGTCATAACACGAAAATCTATAAATGCAAAATAGACATTACTGTACGCCTTTTTCAAGCAAAGATTATCAGATTTTTACACTACTACTCTTCTAAATTCCAGTGACAGGGTTTTACATAACCATGAACACAAACATGAGATTCTGTTTCAGTTATGTGACATAAATAATGATTAGCCAATCGTATGTTAGCAACTTAATGCATTTAACTATCTAGAAGTGCTTAGGATAACTTGCTGAGTTTAAACTGAGGCACAGACTGAGGACAAAAGGGGAATTGAGTTACTTTGAATGTGGCCTGGTTGTTGGTTTCTGTCGGGCTGGTGTGAGTATTCTGGAAACTGCTGACTTTCAAACTTTCATTCACAAAATATCTCTTGGAGAAAATTATCCAATGGCAAGGCAAGGCAAGGCAAATTTATTTATATAGCACAATTCAGTACAGAGACAATGCAAAGTGCTTTACATGATTAAAATATAGGAAAATAAATCAGAATAAAAGAAAGAAGGAATAGAATGTAGAAACAAAAAAAGAACATTAAAAACAGTAAAACAGTTGAACTAGAACAATGGACAGAAAGTATCCAGTGAGTCATTGTTATGTCACCCCAGTTGTCCGTAACGTTTTTTGCGCCACAGACAGGCTTAATGTCAGAAAATATTTTCACCAACCAGCCTATAAGGTGCAACGGATAAATACAAAAAATTAAAATGATACGACCAGCATAAAAACTGACGATTTTTAAAAATATGTTAATAATATACATATTATATTAAACAAACGTAACATGCATGAAAAATGTAAATCACTATAATGTCGAAACAGTGGGAGATTTAAGTTTGGTTCTTTGCAATGAGATGATCCAATCTAAAGGTAATAGAGACAATGACACCCAAAGTGTGTTGTTCACGTCCAAGCTACTCTGTCATTTTGCGAGACACAGTTAGCCACCAAGTCTGACACTATCAGTGCATTTATAGTGTATACTTAGAGTGTATATGTTGATATGGCCATGTGTCTGGACATGCATCAAGAGTCAGTCATAGACGGCCATTTTTCAAAAAGGACATTTTTTTCAAGACAGAATAATAAATAAGACGGAAATCATGTAGGTTATTTATTCATCCTATGTATCCAGGTACCAAATGAGACAAGGGCCAGTGTTGGTCAGATTATCTTAAACATGTTGGTCTAGTGGCGCACCTTTGTAATGTGGTGAAATGGGTGATTAGCTTCATGAAAGCTGCTTGGTGCTATCATTTCGGTATGGACCACACTCTGACCCATGCTTCTGGCATCTTGCTCCAATAATGATGACTAGTCTTAAGACATAGGTGATCTTACCTAGTACTAGCATGGTGCACCTTTTAAAGTGTCCAGTAAGGACATACAGACAAATTGGCATTGTGATATTCATAGCTTCTTGAAGTTTTGCCCCATTTAAAGTGGAAAGTTTTAACCATTATTCTCATTGGCTAAGTAGGGGGTGCAAAATCCAAATTGTAAGACTGCAATTCAATTTTAAATTAATGAAAGGACGATTGAAGAGCCAGGAGTAAAAATGTAATGCTTTTATTATCTCATAACAGATGCTTGGTGCAAAATCATTAATGAGAAACTCCACCATACCCAAGTCCTACTAAAAGGCTCCAGGTCACTTGTATTATACATCCTTTGTGTGTGTGTGTGTGTGTGTGTGTGTGTGTGTGTGTGTGTGTGTGTGTGTGTGTGTGTGTGTGTGTGTGTGTGTGTGTGTTGTTTTTTTTAACCACAGACTTTCTGGAGTGTATTTGGCTGGAAGGAAACCCAGCAGACCTCAAATTATCTACCTCCTCTTTTCATCATTTCAGCTCTCTTGCACACCATTCCTTTACTTTTGGACATTTTACCCACAGTTATATCTTCTCTCGTTCACACATTATTTTCTTGCTTTCTTCTTCACTCTCCGCTCAGCTCAGTGTGTCTGCCAATTTCATGCCAGGCCAGTCCTTGGAGAATCACCAAGGGCATTGGAAACAATCAGACAACTCTTCCCTTTCAAAAAGAAAAAAAAAAAAAAGTTCTTAATAATCAGCCATTTCTCTGTTGTAATTAGTAAAATGCAAGTTAGGAATTATTTTTAGACATGGCCCTCGTTTCCTATTCCACTTTTCACAGTTCAAGATTATTTATCTAAACACAGCACTGTGCAAGTAAGCATTCTGTGGCCCTGAGCTATTTTCCACATGGGCAACCGTGAAGTCATATTGACACTAAACATATGGTCGGCCCTGTTTTGAGATACACTTGCAGACTCCCAACGTTTCACTTGTCTTAATGAATAATACCACGGTGGATTCTTGCGTCTGGAATCAGTGGAATTTTTCAACAGCACCAGCTATGCTTTCATGCATGAATTAGTGCAGTACGCATCCAGCTCTACAAGATGCTGGAAAGCACGATGCTTTGTAATTTCTTTCTGCGAAATTATGAGGGGAGGGACTAAAAAAAAAAAAAAAACAGAGAGGCATTTGGGTTGTTATAAGTGGCCCATTTTATCTGGATTCCCATTCCAGTTCAGCAACAGTAAAACGATTGAGGAGTGTGAGCAAAATCAATTATATTTTTACGGTACTAAACCAGAAATCTATAATGATATATCCCTTTTGTTATTGAAATGCATTTCTTTCAGTGGAGCCTGGCTCGGTTTCAAGACCGGAGCCGTTCCTGCGTGTACTGAGTGGAAGAAACCTAATACTAAGTGACAGGATAGGAAAAGAAAATAATGAGATCTCATAAATATAGCAAGGAAGACAAAGCATCCGCTTCTTTTCTGACAAAAGGGCATATTCCTGTCCCCAGACCTTTATTTCAGTGACCTGCATGGCTTGTTAAAGTAGGAAAAGCACAAGAATATGTTTTAGTTTGAGGTAAAAGCGCGGTCTACACTGTCTTCTTCAACCATGTGATGGTCGCACTGAACAGTAAAATGACCCGGTTGCTATATCTCTAAGGCAGCCTGTTGGGAGATGCAAAACATGAGAAAAACTCACTTTTTAAGTGCATCCCAATCAGGGACCGTTAACAGTGTTGGATAATGTCTTAGATGACTATATTTTCACACTTCAGACCTGACAAAGTTTTACTTTTCAAACTTCCTTTTAGAAACTGCCAGTAAAATTAAAATGACCAATTTATTCAGAAGAAATGTCTAAAAAGGTTTTAGCTGCAAGACAGAAAGACAGAGCAAAACCTCATCGGAAACCCCAGATTTAAGGGTATTAAATAATGACAGGGAATGAAGTTGCAGATAGACTAGCAAAACTAGGCTTGAAAAAAAAAATTTGAGCATAACTGTGAAATCGAGACAAGTATGAAGCATGAATGGCAAGAACAGTGAAGAAAAGAAAAGAAGGGCTACTTAAAGACAGTAGGCACTGCTAGGTGAATGTGGTTTACCTGAAACTGTTCAGCACATTCTGATAGAGAATAGGAGATATTCAATTCGATTCTAAAATACTTTATCTATCCCCAAGAGAAATTAGTACTGTTGTAACTCATATTATGAAGAGTATGCAGGGTTAAAAGAGTCTAATGGGAGTGGGCAGGAATGATGTTCTGTAGCAGTCTGTCTAACAGCGGTTCTGAAGAAGCCTCTGACTCAAGACACTCTGTTTCTGTATGGCAGTCTGATGAGGTGGATACCCAGGGTTGTTCTTCCTTTTATGAAGAATCCTTCTTTGTACAGTCATCTCTAGAGGTTCTAAAGGAGTCCCTAAAACAGAAACAACCTTCCTTATTAGCTTGTTGAGCTTTTTCCAGTCACAGACACTGATGATGCTGCCCCAAGAGAGTCTGTTGGCCAGGTGAACATCAAGGTATGTATTGTTTCCTACTTCATCACCTTCCATTTCTTTTACCATGGTATATATAGTGTTTGACCTATTCCTCTTTCTTCTGAAATTTACAATCAGCTCCTTTGCTTTAATCACCTTCAAGATGAGAAGTATTTTTTCCACACCAAGCCACAAAGAGGTCTACCAACTCCCGGTACTAATGGCATGGAAACACTCCAAGTATCATTTAACATTACTTGGACTTATTGTTGATAAGAACCTAACATCCTGATTGGGTTTGTTGAAAAACATAAATCTATCAGTGTAATAGAGAGGGTTAGTCATTGCATTGCTGCAGACTGTCTGCTTACACTTTATTATAGCTTGATATACCCATATTTATTTTATTGTAATATAGTTTTGGGAATTACCTTTAACAAAACTGTGCAAAGCATTCTGGTCCTTCTGAAACCTTTTATTGGAGTTCTAACTCAAAACTCAAACTCAAATTATTAGTGTCCATCTGAACCTCTATCAGGAGCTACAAATTCTTAACATGTATAACATTAACCTTTCTCAAATTTGTATTTTTATTTATATATTTATTTGTGGAAAACTAAGGGAATACGACAGATGGATTCCATTACATATTTCAAGTGAAATTTGCAGATTTAATCCTCTTCAACTCACCAAGGATCAGTGCGCCATCTTCCTAAATATCAGTTTAGCAGAGGTCAGTTCTCAGTCCCATAAAGACAAGCGAGCTAAAGTTTGGAATTAATTTCCCCATTAAGCAACTGACAAATCATGCTGTAGAAGGGTTCAAAAGGCACCTAAAGTTAAATTTAATCTAAAAGACATAATTGCAACTTTTTAATATATTTTATGCATTATGTTTCAAATATTCATATATTTTTTTTAAATCAAAAGCTCACTTGACTCAGCTCTCTCTTCACCACAACAGACTCACTTCAGACTCAGCACCAATCTGCCTGTCAATCTCCCGCTCCATCTTTCCCTCATTTGTGAACAAGACCCTGAGATACTTAAACTCCTCCACTTGGGACAGGACATCCTCCCCGACCCTGAGAAGGCACTCTACTCTTTTTCAGCTCAAGACTATGGCCTCTGATTTGGAGCCACTTATCCACATCCTGGCCGCTTCACACTCAGCTGTTTACCTTCCCATGAAAAGTAGGGAGCAACATCCCCTGCAACTGGCACGAGGAATCTTATGTTCTGGTCCAAACCCTGACAGAAGATGGCTAATTATTGCTGTATTATGTCTTCCTTCTTTCACTTCATGGCAATGGTGCCAAAATTGCCAATTTTATGATCTTTCCAAAACTTTCCAGTTATGTTTGACTTACATGTTGCTCCATCATGCAGATCATCACCAACTTTTTCCTGGATATTTTGACTCCACATTTCATTTATGGCAGTGCTTTGAGCAGATTAATGAAGCATGAGAAGCTGCTCCACATATTGATTGTATCAGGAAATTATGTGAGCGCTAGAGGGTGCAATTTTGCTGCCTCCTCCAGAACTAACATTTCTCCCCTCAAGTGCACAAAATACGCATCTCACAGCTCCAAAAGAAAAGAAGAAAAAAAACTATACAAACCATATGGCTCAGTGACTTCACAACTGTGAAAGAATGTGTGTTATTTGATTTATATTTTTTCATGACTAGGTAATTTCATTGCATATCAGATATCCTACATTACCTTCTTTCAATTTGCTTTATATCTATACTTAATGTTTTCTGAGCACAATGTTTGTATTAATTATTAATGCCTTGATTAAAATCCAATATGAGGTGAACATTGTTTTGCAAAGGCTGTCTGCTGAAAAAGTTTATCCCTCCATGCCACTCTACTGTTTCAGGAGTTATGGAAGGGTCAGCAAAACAGCGCCTCTAGGATAAATCAGGGAAAATGGTTTAACATTTTTTTTGCCTTATCAGTAGCTCCCTACAAACGTGTTTTCCTTTATAATAGAGGCAGTGCTTCCTTTCCTGAGACTGATGTGCTTCAGTTCTCCGTAAGTCTACAGGAAAAGATGTTTCTTGTTTGGTTTAAAGTTTGGCAATTGATCCATTGCAGCACCAGTGAATCTATGAGTAACCTCCTTGTCTTTTATAGCCAGTCGAGGACGCACATTTAGCTGGATTCCTTACACCTGGCTTGACATAGTCGCGTTTCCTGAGCCTGGATTGGGGTTTGGGAAAGGGATAAACCCGGGGCACACTGATCATGCTATATCAATCCTCGATTTCTAAATTCAGCTTTTGTGCAAATAGGCCCCTGGTCCATGTCTGCTCTCTGTGTTTGGTCAATTATGAGTAGTAAAGCTACTTGCTTCTTAGAAAAAGATGACACTTACTTTAACAATGAATGCCTGTTGCAGAAATTACTTAACACCAAAAAGCTTTGGTTTAAGAGAAGAGGTGAAGATTTAAGTCAATAAATCAGTGAATACACTGCAAAAACGGAACTACAAATAAGTAAAATGTTCTTAAAATGAGTGCATTTGTCCTTGATTTGAGCAGATAAATAAGATGATTTGCCAGTGGAATAAGACTTTTGCACTTAAAATAGGAACAACTCATCTCCATCATCTTATTTTAAGTGCAGGATGTCTAATTATCTTATTTTAGGGATCAAAATACTCATTCCTTTGGCAGATAATCTTATTTACCTGCTTAAATCAAGGACAAATACACTAACTTTAAGGACATTTTACTTATTTTTAGATCTGTTTTTGCAGTGTACATAGGGTATCCAGCAGGGCTTTGCTGGGACTGGGACATTGACCATCAAAGGACCCCAGAAAAAACTAGAAAATATGATTCTAAACAAGAAAATATGGACAGACCAGACAACAAGTCCTTAATTAACTAGCAGTATATTTTTTTAAAGAATTTCACCCTTTTATCTGCTTTTTCACCTCCATTCAGGCTTTGAACCTGCATTGACATAGCAATTAAAGGGGTCATATCATATATTTTAATGCCTTCCTTTTCACATTTAAATCATGCAGTTGTGGTTTATATAAAGTATAACTGCAATGCTTTGGTTCCAATTCCTCTTTATTGTTGCCCCACAGCATCTCCTTTGCTCCTGTTCGGAGGTTCATCTGAGAGCAACTTGTTTTGTTGTGGTATCTTTAAATAAGCCAGAAGTTCATGACCTTATTTAGCAGTTCTGCAGACAATACTGTGTCATTATTGTTCAAACAACATAATAGACAATACAGAAAACTGAATGCTTGAGAAGCCCAAACAGATTATAAAGATATCTATGGACACGCTAAATTAAAATTTCCGGCATTCCAAGAAACTCCAAGTAAAAAAAAAAATATTGAAGGGCTAAATAAAATGGATTTTTCGTGATATGTCCGCTTTAAATTACCTTAAAGATTCTATTGAATTGATCATATGATATGTTTTTCTTCCATCTTTTTTCAGCTGTTTTTGAGGGATTTTTCTGAATTTTGTGTAAAACTCCTGTTTTGCTGCTTCAAAGGGGGATATAAATAAATAACTCAAAAAATGAATGAATGAATGTCTAAGTCTAGGAAGACTTTTAACCAACTTGAAAAACTCACAAAATTAGCTTACAATTTTCCTAGTTATGTTTTAATGTAAAAATTTAACCTATTTTCACCAAATAATTCTATTAATTAAAATTCTATGTAGTATTAGTTTGCTTTTTTTAAAAAAAACAAACATTTACCCTTCCTGATGACTTTAGCTATTTAATGAGTTCTCTCCGGTTTGTTAGGCCAGCTGGTGAAACTTGATGATGCCAGTGGATTGTGTTTTGCTTGATTGTGATGCTTCATAACTCTAAAACCTTATTAAGGTGTAATTGCAGTTTGTTGAGCTTGTGCTTTTGTGTGCATTTTTGTCATGTCAGACAAATAGCTTCTTGGCTCACTCCAATGAACACACAGTAGTACACTTACACACACACAGACACATACATGTCATGCCTCAGGACTCAGAGCTCAATAAATAGCTTGCGGTAGCTTGATTTGTGAAAAAACATGATTTTTAATGACAAGGTAAAGTTACTGTGAGGTGAAGGTGTGTTGTTTACGTACCTCTGAAATGATGAGTTTCTTTTAAGATAACAAACCTTCGAAAACAGGGTCTGATGACAGCATCCCAGAATGCATTGCAAAATCATGTGCCCTTTCGAGCCGCCTTATCTTCACTTGATGTTGACCTTGTTTACTGTATGTCGTGGCATGTATACTGTCTTTTCGGTTTGCTTTTTTCACACCCTTTTCCTTATTGATAAGTTTCGAACACAAGATGTCACGTATGATCAAAACTATTGCACTTATTGTGAGATACAAGAAAAAAAATAAATGCCAAGAAAAGCAGCTAGAGTAGTTGAACTTTATTTGTGGTTAATTTTTTAGGCAGTTTAAGGAATGCCTACTGACTTCTATCTAACATTAATTTTCAATGTGGAGGTTTATTCTAAACAGCCACACCTTCAGTTATAGTTGTTGACTTGTAGAAGACATCCTAAACTCTTGTGTTTTTCAGTCTGGTTCAGAGTTTTAATTAGAATTGCTAATTAGAAAAACAATAGATCAATCATGTACTTTGTTCCTGTAGTAAACCTTTATTCATCCAACCTCAATTCAGTTTTATGACTTTCAACTGATTCAAGTTCTGTTATCAAAAGAAATTACCCCTGCTAATAAATAAATAATTTTCTTTCACCTTGTTTTATCTGCTAGTAAGCAATTGTTTCCTGTTGTCATTCAATTATATTTCCAGTTTGTACTTATTTTACTGTTTTTAAAATTATTTTAAGCCTAGCATTCACTCTGCATTTAAGTTTAGTATAAATATTTAGGGGCTTATTGGTTAATTTGTTTATGAACCAGGAAATTTTCACAAAGGATCTCCTTTACCTTTGCTTTGTTTGCTACCCGCACGTGGCTATGCCAGTGCTAGCAGCCTGCTAAAACCTCTTTGTAAAACAATACAACAAACTTACCAGTCTAAATATGCCATGAACACACATACCTGTCAGGATGTGAGATCAAAAGTGAGGTTTGGTCGTCTCACAGCTGCTATCCAGGGACCATTGGCATCCCTGTTAGTTCAGAGATGCAAACTCCTTGGCTCCTTGGCAAACCATTGTTCTTTTTCCAGAAGTGATCATGTGAATGAGCGTGACAGTTAATGAAACATGTTTTGCATTGTTTTTAACTTTTTAAAAACAAATGAACAGAAAACAAAGACAGTGTTGAGGAGTAAGGCAGTGTAAGCAAACAGAAGTCTGTTTCCAGATGCTCAGGCATCCCATAATGCATTGTTGTTGTTATATCATCCTTTCAAGCCCCACATGGAGCAAAAGTAATAGTAGGTCAAGGTGGCTAAAAAGAGCCCTACTGTGAGACTGGAGTCCTTAACTCTCTTGAAATTGTTTGCAAAATGTGTTACGACCTGAAGGAACAAGACTGGAACTGGATTAAAATTCTAAAGGTTTGTCTAACACAGAAACACAGAATACTAATTGCCACACAAATAGCACAGCACCCACAGTGAAACATCTTGGTGGCAAAGTAATGATCTGTGGATTATTTTCTTCTGGGTGAACTGTTTTTTTTTTTTTTTTTGTTGAGGCAAAAATAATCTTGAGTAGTTCCAAATGCCTGTCAGTTTTATCCAAAACATGTAGGTGTCTCTTCAAAAAATGAAGGTGGCAAACAAGGTCTCTCCAACAAGTTTTTTTTTTTTTTTGTTTTGTTCTTGTTTGTTTTTTTTAAGTTGAATTTTAAAGGATAAATGTTTTTTTTTAATTATGTACAAAACCTGAAAATACTTTGTCATGGTCTCAGTGTACATACAAGTCACAAGGGTGTCAACTCTTTTGACAGCCACATTGTGTATTGAGGTAGCACCAGTGCTTGCTGTAAATTGTTCTTGAAATAAATTAAAAGAAATGCATACATCAGAGTACAGTAAAGGTTCCAGGGACAAGGAGCAAAGCTAAAGGTGCAGGTTAACTGACAGGCCAGCTGGTGTGAGCTTCAGACCAAAGTCACTTTAGCTGCTTGCTCCCTCCTCACCTTCATCTTCAACAAAGTTGCTGAACTGGCTCATTAATTGATGAAAACAGACAAAGTTGTGCTTTCAAGCAGATGATCATGTAATTTATTTGACTTTTTTGTCTCACAGTACAAAATAAATGGTACATAAAAGTTATCACTTTGTATTATTCCCCTTTCAAGTATTGTGAAATATTGTAACTAAGGATGACTGAAAATTTAGTTTAAGAAAATGAGAAATTGTTTTTTTAAACTCAGCTGTAAAATAAGATAATTTTTATCAGTATTAATGGTTCTGTGTTAGTATTGTACTAACATGCCCCCCCCCCCCCCCCCCCCTAATTTATCAACCAATGATATTGAGGACAGCACAGTATTTTGGCATAAACTAATAGTTTGCTTCATTGAGGGACAGAACAGAATGGTTTTCAAAAATAGTCTTGCATTTTAGAAATGCAAGAAGAGTGGAATACAGTCTTAAAAGGAAGCCAGAAAGTTCAACCAAGACACAATCCTCACAGTAACACATGGTGGTAGTAGTATTATTATGTCTAGGGATTTTGTTTCAGGGAAGCTGGTGAGAGTTAGTGGGTAGCCCTCAGCCCTGAGGAAAACCCAACATAGTCTTGAAAAGGTTTCTTCACAGGAGCCACCATCCATCCACTTGTCCTCCCAATGAATATGAGTACTAAACACTTTTTAAACCTAAAGCATTAAACTGTCCAAAGTATTCAGGCCCCACCTGAGATAAAAAGGTAAAAAAAAATAAAAAATAGGGCAAGGTTTTGACTGAAATATGTAACTTTCTAAAATGGTGTCAGATACTTTGCAAAGTATTGATCTTTCAGTAATCCCAGATTATTTGGTTTCATTTTATTTTCATTGCAAACAGGACCACAAGCCATAGGACCACAAGCATTTGTGACTTTTCCTCAAAATCAGACCCAGCCAGACTAATTCATTAAACTTGGCAAAGTACAGCAAAAATTCTCAAAGAAATATTGAACCAGATATGCTTTTCTTGTTGCTGAGCATAGACAAAGAATGCTTTCTAGACAAATAACAGAAAAACAGATTAAACAAATTGATGAATTCTATGTTTTTCTTTCAGGAATGCAATCAGCAACACGCTCCAGGAGTTACTGATATATTTTCTACAAGTCAGGTTTTGTTTCTTTGAAATATTGATGATTTAATTTGTGGTTGAGTGTATATAAATAAAAAATAAATCAATGCTCATTTTTATTGTATTTTATTTATTTTTGCATTTTAAATGAAAAAACAAAGGTGGACTGAGTGGCTTGAGAGGCTAAAAGTTTGGACACCACTGTGCTAGTGTTTCTTTGAAAGATGAAATATCTACACTTTTTGCAGTGCAAGCACTTCCTTGTTTATTTGTCACGAGATTCGTGCATTCAGCAAATTCACATGCATATCTACACGCTCATTCATTTGTGTTGCAGCACAGATGGATATTGATGACAGCACAATACCAAGTGGTGTAATTAATGCTCAGGTTATATTGGAAGGACGTGGACGGTGATGTGGGCTATTTATCATCAGAGGGCTTTGCTTATTCTCACCCCATTGAGCCGTTGGATTCAGTTGGCTAAGTCGAATCTTAATTGCAGGCTCAACCTCACACGTTCTTTCCATCAGTGTCTCAAAACACAGGAAGGTCCTGGCCTAGGCCAAGTTTCTCCCCCTACCCCCTCCTCACTTTTTCTTCACATGTCAACACTTTAGCATGCACAGTGTGCCGCTGAGAAGAGGAGGGAAGGGCACACTTGAACACACACGCGGCTGCTGGAAAAGCGAGTGAGAACGAGAGGAGTCCGTCACACACGCGGCGGGACTCAGAGTAGATTACAGAACTCCTGAGGAAATATCTCTTAGCCTCAAACTGACAGTGAAAGGGGATTGACTGCGGCTGAGACCAAAACCAAACATTTACACTTCTCCTGAGATACACTACATTATTTGAGGAGATGATGCACACAGGACCTCAGAAATAACAGAGAAATGGAAATGAACCAACTTCCTTCTCTATTCATTGTTTTTGAAAATCATCACATCTCGCAGCGTTGTTTTATCATGATTTTGTCTCTCTAGTGACTAACTGTTGGAGCTGAGTGAAAAATACTTTCCATTTTCAAATGCCTTGCAAGCAAGAAATCAACATTCCCCTCCTCCAAAACACTGGTGTCAATACCGAGAAGGCAGTGATATAATATGATATGATAGACTGCCGACCTTTCTCCGAGGTCTGAGATGTCAGAGGGATGACAAATAAACCATTAAGCTGCAGTAAGAATGCTGATGGTGAGCAATACAAAAGCTCTGGATTTTCCAATCATTCCTCTATCACTTTAAAGCCTAGGCTGGAAGACGTTCAGTCCAAACAACAGCTGTCATGGGTGTACATACAAAGAAACAAAGGGGAGATGGAGGGCAGGAAATGTAAATCAGTCTTGCCTCTACCTTCAACATTCTGTGATTGCAGCTCTTCATCCTCAACGCTCTTGACTCTTGAGCTTAAGTATGTCAGCAAACAGCTAATTATGCATTTTAATCATGTTTGCAATTGCTGGCAATTACAAATCCCTCTCAGCAAAGGTAGGAGACAATTTTATTATTATTGTTCCATATGGAACACAATTTTGTTTTATTTTGAGACTACGGGCATATTGTGGATGATAAACCTGAGAGCAAAGTATATGCACTCCAGGAATTGCACTTATTAGATGTTCTTAACACATATTCAAAATAGTAGAACAAAATGTTCATAATACAGTATATTGCCAATTGTCTGCATTCACACATGTGAATTAAATGAAAACCCATTTTCAATCCGCACATTTATAATAATGAAGAGTTATGAGTGCTTTTATGGGAATTTTTTACCATTCTTTCAGAAGCAGATTTGGGAGATCAGACACCAATGTTGGACATGAAGGCCAGGCTCACAATCTGTGCTCTAATTCATCTTAACTCCTACAAAACAGACACATTGTGTACAAACCATCTGTGTGTAAATGAACATTTTGTTCGATACATGTTTTATATACAAATATATATATATATATATATATATATATATATATATATATATATATATATATATATATATAATTTGGATCAAAGCCCAAAAAAGTAACAAACTTACAAAGATATGCCAGATAAAAGGTAATCTGTGTATATTATTATTTATGGCCTGTATGATGTTATTGACAAAAACAACAAAAAAAGATTGTCTAAAATATGGCTGTACAAACTTTTACAAAGCAAAACAAGTAAAAACAAAGCCAAACATTACAATATTTAAAAAAATAAACAGTATGTTTGCTGTCAATTTCTAAAGCTGGTCAAAAGAGTTTTGTTTCTGTAATTTCTGTAGGTGCTTCTGTGTTTTATGTTTTGTTGGTACATTTTATACCGCTGATTTTCTGTGATTCTTGTAAGTCATTCACGATCTCTTTTTTGTGGTTTAACTGCAGGAAAACTTAAAATGAAGGTCACCCTACATAAGTGTGTCTCTTTACTTTTAATGCAATAAACAAAATCAATGAGATAACTTCCCAAATTAACATTATTTACCTGTTGAATAAATGTGAAAAAGGAGAAGAAGAGAGATTAATAATTATGGAACTATAAATAGAGATACAGGAAATGGTGCAAACCTCCTTACCTTTCCTGATGCACAGGTCGGAAAGTTATCACTGTGTTTTACTTGATGCAAACAGTGAAAAGCCCAGTTTAATTTCTAATGGCTCTCTCCTACTAGCACCTATTCAGTGCTGCTTGACTCGGCTCAGGTATTAGGGCTTTCCATTTGTAACAGTTACTTGGTACTAGCTCCTTTTACGGACCTAATTGGTCGGGGTTCCAAGCGAGATGAGTCAGGCCGAAAATGCAACGTCAGATGACTGTCGGTGACTGATTGGGTAGGTAGTGAGGCCACTGATTGTGTCACTTAAGGCACTCTCTTATAAAAATCAGACCAGCCATTTGTAAAAACTCACAACAGCTTCTTAGCCTATTCCAAGCTTTAAAGGAGTAATAAGCAAAATTTAAGAACTAAACAATTGCTTTGTGAATGATGGAATATGGTATGACGTCATACACCATCTCTCTGTGTTGTTCTTCAGTCTCTTGTTAACAAACCTGGGCCTGCTGCACGTACGTGAATGTGAATACCAACGCATTCAGCTCAAAACGATCAGGACCCATTGTTACCACAAAATGAACGTTTTTTGGCAAAGAGGTTGTCAGATAAAGAAAGAAACTGTAACGAGCAGGAAACTGGATCCCGAATTCAAACCAGACAGGTCAGTGGCGTTTTAAACAAGTTTATTTTAGATACGCCGCCGCAGGCACTCGGAGCTCGCGGCGCGCTCTGTGACTGGAAACCTCCCTGCAGCAGAGACAACAGGTTAGTGATCAGCTGGTGGTGTCGGGCAAGAATGAGGGAGGCTGGATCACTAACCTGGTAGTGGGACTCCGAAGCTTGGGCTTTAACTTCGGGCCGGGGTTCCAGGACTGAAGCCGTAGAGCGGCTACAGGCAGGCAGACGATCCGTTCAGGGAAATCCAGGGGCGTTATCCAGGGGGGTCCGGGTCCGATCACAGAGAGGCAGTTATCCAGCGGCAGCACAGAGAGGGGAATCCGATAGGCGAGGTCCAGGTCCGGTCCAGGTCCGATAACAGGCGGGCTCAGAATAATCACAGGGGCAAGGCAGAATCCGGTACTCACAGGCGGGGGTCAAGGCTCCAGGCAGAATCAGAACGGGGAACAGGCAGGCTCGGTAACGGAGGGCAGAATCAGGTCAGACACAGACAGGCAGAACAAGGAAACGCTGGAATGCTCGTACAGGTGGCTTGAGACAATCTGGCACTGGCTTCTGATCTGCACGGGGATTATAAGGAGGTGAAAACAGGTGGAACCGATGAGGACTAATTGCAGGCAGGGTGGAGAACGAGCAGGTGTGGTGAACAGAGGAAAAGATCAGAGCCAGTGCCGAGATCGTCACAGACACAAAACTAAGATTAACATTTGCCTCGCGTTTCCATGGTGGAGAGCATTTTGATGCCCCAGTTTGACTCAGAGCTAGCTTTTCTACTCTGCACAGGTAACAGCATTAATTCAAATGTTTGTTTTTGTTGGTGTTACAGTCTTGTTAGACTTGTATTGCTGAATTGATTCAATGTATTGCTCCAATTGTGGCATGTGGTTTAATTATTGGAGTTTGACCAGCAATGGACAAGGCGTTATTGTTTATATGAGGCAAGGTAGCTGAGCTAACATAGTTTACATTGTTTAATGCAGCCAGACACATTTGTAAGCTCCCCACCTTTCTTTTTTTTTACTAAAACTTTTACATTTAAATGGATAGCTGGTCTGCTGCTTAGAGTTTGGAGGTAGAGAGAAGTGTGTACTGCCACACATCTTGTTTTGGTCTACAGGCAGTGCTCAACACTCCACCTAGTGCTAACATTTCATGTAACTCTCCTCTAAAGAAAATGGACTGTGATCCTCAGCTCTGCAACTATATCACTGGATTCTGTAATGGGTAATGGTTGGGTTTTTTTTTATGTTACACATCCTGTTGGTGAGCTTACTTTCAATGAACAACGATATTCTGACACTGTTGTCTACTCCATGAAGACAAAAGAATAGCTAGTTGGCAACAAGTAAAGTCAACTCAAGTTTATTTGTATAGCATATTTCAGCAACAAGGCAGTTCAAAGTGCTTTACATCATGAAATCATAAAAACATCAAACACATCAAAATGTAACCAGACTCTCGCCAGATGGACGTCGTTCCGCCCAGCTCCACAAGGCTCCACATATCCATCTGGAATCACTGCCATCGGGAGGGATTTCAATACCACATTAAATGGACGAGCCAATCAGGATCGCCTGGCTGGGTGTGACGTATCAGGGAAGTGAGTGATTGGATTCAGACAACAATGGCAACTGGCAGCGAGGAATCAAGCGGTAACATTGATGCTGCTATTTCATCAGTGTTGTCCAATATACCGAATATTAATTATTTAAAAGAAAATTAGAGAACTGCTTTGAAGGCTTTTGTAACTGGAAACAATGTTTTTGGCAAGAGTTTGATCTTCTCTAACGTCAGCGCCATGGGCTGGTTTCGATGTGAGTGGCTGAAGTAGCATGTCAGTAAAGATGTGTAAACAAATGGTTTATCCAATCATATGCAAGGATTTATGATAAGGCCCCTCCTTCTGAAATAGATCTCCAATGGAGCAATCCCAGATGGATGTGTGGAGCTCTACGGAATGAAATCCATCTCTGGCGAGAGTCAGCTTAATCAAAATGGTCACTGGTTGTGAGACTAGCAACGAACATTGAAATGTATCTAGTGAATACATCAATACACATCAAATATGTTGGTAAACGTTCCTGTTATTATGGGTTGAAAGCAACTTGAAACTGTTGGTTTTTCAGCCTTGATCTAAAATCAATGCTAACTCCATCCTAACTTTGTATTTTTCACTTGCCATCTCTACAGTGAACCTTGGTGGTTTTTTTTCTGGTCCAGAATGTCTTTCTACATGCAAACAGTACTCTTCCTCCTCTTTTAGTTTTGACCCTTGAAGCTCCAAATTACCCCACACCATCTGTGGTTTCACACCGGCACCACCTCTGACAAAACTAATTTCCGTAACAAAGTAACAACATGCCCCCTCTGATTTTTTTTATTTATTGAAGGGACAGAAAATTTACATACCTTGAGCTATCTGCTCTTCATTGTAGGGTAGTATAGAAATAGACTATCCTATTTGCTTATTGTGGTTTGTATTTTGCTGCTGTCAGTAATATGAAAATGGTTACCAATGTGCTTGCATCATGATTTTCTGTTTTATCTGAGCATACAGTGGCGGTCAGAGTCAGTAGTAACTATCTATGTTCCCTTAACATTTTTCCTTCGGGGGTTATATGGCTATATTGCCAGGTTTACATAATTATCTGACAGCAAAGGAGCTCTTGATTGAGAACTACTACCTAAATAAGAACAAAGGTAGGCTGTAAAAATACATGGATGATATACCAACCTTTTAAATGTTCATGACCTAAAAAACACAATTAAGTGTATTCAAATATAAGCTTTCTTTTTCTTTGGCTGTTGGGACACTTTTTTTTATTTTGTCATGTTTGCTGGGATAACAATAAGTGTGTGATACATTGGCTTAAATCCTAAGAAATTGAGCACATTTTGAAGAAAACTTTGTCCTGTCATGTGTACGAAGCTTGTGGGTAACATTTGTTGCTTATTTTCTAGTAGTGTGCTGAAGCATTTGCATTGATCCCATAGCGTGTGTCTAGATGTGCACTATATATCTAATCCAGAGTTGTGAGGCTGATGTTGTAGAAGTTTATTTTTTGGCCTGGCTTAACTGGTGATCAAATCGTGTATGCTACAGTATCAAATGCAAAGATATGCTCACTTAATAAATACAACCCAGGCATTGCCTTCCACTGCCTTTGAAATGCCAGGGAGGTACACTGCACTTTGAAGGGGGCATTACAGGTCCATTTAAATACACACAATATCCATGTCATGGATACACAGGATATCCATTAATCAAGTAAGTTTTTTTGAAGTACTGAGCTAGTCCTTACATTTTGTTAGAATGCCAGGTTTTATATGTAAAAAATTAAAGCATGCAAAATCAATTCAGACATCTTTCCACCTTAATGTGACTTATGACCTCTAAAACAAACTTGTTTTGAAAATTTTTCTGAACTTTTTTAGTCAAACTTCAAATCATATACCATGAGACTTTACAAAGAATCAGAAGGATCTTCTTGCCAAAAAGAACAAGTCAGAATAAGGTTCCAAAAGGACTGCCAATACACTCAGTGGTGGCAAAAAAACCCTCCAGACTTTTATTTAAAAACTGAAAAGGAGAAGAAGTGTCATATTTCACCACTACAAGAATCCCAAAATATACTCCCAGATCCACAAAAGAATGACTTCACTAAAAATCGATTACAGTTTATGAATCACCCACCCAGAAACCAGACCTTAATCCCTTTGAATTTTTGTGGTGTGACTACAAACACATGGTGCGCTATATATATCACATTTTTGTTTTATTTCCCCCTTAAAACATTTTTTTATGATAATTAAGAATAATTACTCTCAAGTTACTCTAACTAAAATGCTACATCGAGCTCTTGAAATTTTATGCAAAATACCAATCTTTTAATGTGATTATAATTAGTCCAAACGGCACAGACTTAAGATTTATATGGTATATTTCTACATCAAACATAAGGCAGGATACTACTTCATGGCATGCAACCTGAAAATAGCCGTTGTATACACTGTTGCTAACTTCTACCCTAACACTCTTCTGAATCAGTCATCCGAATGCTTCTCCTCGCACATCTTGACCAACAATGCAGAAAAGGGTTCTGCCTCTTTTATATAGCAGCAGACAGAGCAGAAATCTGCATTGACAACTTTGTGTGCAATACATCTCATCCTCTCGCATCTGTCCTCTCACCCCTCTGGCTGAACACACTCCATTGTATTGCTCATGTTAAGTCACTGGAAAAACTGTCACCAGCCATCTCGTCCTGTGTCATCATCTGGGTTTCTTTGTAGAGGAGCGGCTATGGCTCTGTCTGTCGCGCGTGGTGTTTACATGTATGTTTGTATGTGGGCTGCCATCCTTCTGTTGCTGTTGAGTTGACTGGTATGATAGCAGTGAGGGCAGACACTTAACTAATGTGCCATTGGTTGCCATCCCTCCCACATATAAGTTTTTCTTAGAAAAGTAATGCTACCACACTAAGTCAGTAGGCTGTCAAAATGACCAATACTAATGCTAAAGATTTTTAACTCCCGTAAAATGTGTTGATCAGAGAGAATTGTAGCTTTGACAATATGAGTATGATAATATTAGCGCTACTATTAAAATGTGGAAGCAGCGTAAACCTTGCAAGGCTGCTTATGGCTTGTACACAGCCTTGACAATTATGGAAAATAATTAAATTTACCTTTTAATGTAATCAAAGCTTGGATAAACATGGAAAAACCTTTGGATTGCTGCACAGTTAAAAGTAGGGGTTTGTCTGGGATTATGAAACTTTTTTAACAGTGGCCTTTTAACCAAACAAAATAGCTATTTACTTGCTTAGTGGGTAACAGATTATTTAACAAGTTATCTAGGAGTTTAACATTTTTTGCCATGTTTGGTTAGTAGTAGTGAGGAGTGATGAATTCAAAGTAGATGAATTCCTTAGCAAAAATCTAATCCAAACAGTGAGAGATTGGTACCAATTTAGAAAAAAAAGTCTGTTAAAATTACCTGAGCATTTGAAGGTTCAATGTCCACCTAGTATTATAAAGTTTCCCCTAAAGGCCATTCAGAGACACAGTCCACTGGAGTACAGCTTGCTAAACTGGAATTAGAAAGGGACCATATCAAGCAGAGAGCAGCTCAGGAAACCACTATGATTGATTTGGACGCTTGATTTGAAGAACACCTGATATATGATTTTGAATGTAAACAGAAAAAACTTAAGCATGCACAACAAAAACATGCTTTGCAAAAGCAAAAAATTACTATGGAAGCAAAAAGAGCTTTGGACGTTCGATTCCCAGCTCCGACCATGTCAGTTGTTATGTTTTTGGGCAAGACACGATACCTGCATAGCCTGCTGGTGGTGGTCAGAGGGCCCGGTGGAACCGATGTACGGCAGCCTCGCCTCTGTTAGTCTGCCCAAGGGCAGCTGTGGCTATTAACACAGCTCACCACCGTCAGGGTGTGAATGGGTGAATGACTGATTGTAGTGTGAAGTGCTTTGGGGCAGTCGGACTAGTTAACGCGCTATACAAGTACAAGCCATTTTCCATTAAAAGACCAATAGGCGGAATTTCATTATTTTAGATAGAAATTACTAAAAGATAGTGACGTGAAGAACTACTGGCATCTTTTCTAGATGGAATATAGCATGACATAGCACACCATCTCCCTATGTTGTTCTCCAGTCTCTTGTTTACAAAGTCGGGCCGGTCACACGTGCAGGTACGTGCGCTTAGGGCTTAGCCCCTCCCTGCCTATTAAATGTGCCACCATCAGAGCAGTATAGCATAGGAGAAAAATGCTGGAGAGAACGTCCAGTAGGTCAAAAACGTCTGCTGCTAACAGCATTATAAAAATTATCAGTCACTTACTTCTTCACTAGACATGTTCCTCCAAAAGGTGATGCTGTTTTGCTGTGTATTTTTCCTTTGCAAATATGTGTATATGAGACAACGGGTGAGATGGGGAGAGGAAAGGGGGGCGGGTTGCAGCTGGAGTGGAGGTAGAGAGAGTGGTGGCTTGTTATAAATCTTGTTTTGGTCTACATACATTGCTCAACAGCCCACCAAGTGGAGAAATGTCGCTTATTGCTCTTTCATGTAATAATATTCCATTAGTTTACATGTTTTGTGAATAGGACATTTATGTTTTCTTTTTGTCTTTTGAAAAGATAGCAACATATCTGCATTTGCCTAAGAACAAATGGTCTCTCCTTGTACAGAGTGCATTTGCTGGATGAGGTTTAGAGTTGTATGATGAACTTGATGCTGAAAAGTTGTCATTCTATGAGGCTGAAACGTTTATCGTTCTTGCTGCTTATTAGCTTTCCCCAGATTTTTATTGACAGCATTTCTGTAACCTGAAAAACACGAGACTCATGCCTTGAATAAATTAGAGACAAGGAAATAGCTATTCACAGATGGGTATTCAAAGAACATTGGTCATAACTATGAGCAATTAAAACATCTCATCTTAGAAAACATCTTTTTGATTTCACACATTAAGCAACATTACGGAAATACTCAAAATATGTTCAGTAAATACCACTCCACAGAGGATGCTGACTCCTTTACGCTCCATCTGAGCCTGGAACACAAGGAGAAGACCAACACCCACATAAGTATGCTGTTTCTGCTCAGCATTAAAAAAACAGCTAAGTCACATATCCCTTCTCATCAACAATGCCACAGAGGAGTAAGTCAGCTGCATCAAATTACTGGGGGTGCAGATCACAGACACTTTGTCCTGGTCCTCTTGTGAAGAGAGCACAACAGCGTCTCCACTTTCTGCGTCAGATGAGAAGAGCAAACCTCGCCCCTTCCATCCTCACCATTTTCTACGGAGGGACAGCAGAGAGTGTACTGACCAGTTCCATCCCTGTCTGGTCAGGGGCCTGTAATGCCATAAACTGGAAATGTGTTGAGAGAGTGGTGAGGAGAGCAGAGAGAATCAGCAGGGCAGCACTTCCCTCCATCCATGACACTGCTCGCAGACACTGCCAGGGTTCAGACAACCATAAAAGACCCCTCCCACTGCCATTATGGACTGCTCATCCGGCTGTCCTCTGGCAAGAAGCTCAACACTTTCAAATGCAGAGCAATTAGATTCAGGTTGTTTTTCTTTTCTTTCCTTTTTTCCCTTTGTCTCCTGCTTTTACTTTGAGCATTGCAACAAAACTGTGCTCAAATGTACTTTGTGAATATGCAGTCAAATGACAGAAAGTCATATAAAACATTTCCAATTTTTGAATGACGTCAAAGAATGTCCTGCAACACGAAGGAGTCCTAGAGCATGCTGGCAGCAGCAGTGGTAAGCAACAGAGGGTGGATCAGGTAAGATTAGGGTACTATGTTCACTGCAATGGTGGTTTGTCCAAATGTTTTCTGTAGCTGGTGGGTGTGATCAAGGCCGTTGTGTATTCACACCAAAAGCAACCACATCAGAGTGTTATGAAGTGGACTGACATCACCTCAAAAAGTGTGTCTCTGGTCTCACAGTTTTCATTTACTTAGATGAGTTTAATAGTGCCAATCTAAAAAGAAGTCCAACCAAGTTTTTTGCTAACACCTACATTTTGCTACTGTAGGGGTAAATATTCTAGACAAAGCATACACCCTCTCAAAGGGAACAACCAATGTATCCCATCTCACTCACCTGCGCTCTTCTGACCATATTTCTGTCATGTTAATTCCTGTTTAGAGACCCCAGGTCAAAGATGAAACCAACCAAGAAACAAGTGAGAATTTGGGCAGAAAAGGGCATCTCTGCTTTACAGGACTGCATGGACACCACTGATTGGAATATCTTCAAAGAGGCAGTCACCTTTGAAGGCCACATAGATCTACAGGAGTACATGATGGCAGTCATGGACTACATTAAGAAGTGTACATAAGATGTAACAGCACTCAAAACAATCCCTGTGAACTGCAACCAGACATTATGGATGATAGATGAAGTTCGCCCCCCCTCAAAAGATTTGAGAAAAAGCCTTAAGAAAAGATGATACACTAGCTCTAAAAACTACACAGAATACTCTGGGTTGTGGGATTAGAAAATAAAAACATCAATAGACAGCAAGGATCAGCGACAACTTCACCAACAGCAGGGATCCAAGACATCTGTGGCAGGGAGTCCAAGCTATCACAGACTACATAGAATCCTTATGGATTTGTGTCAATGACCCCTCGCTCACTGACTGGCTGAATGACTTTCTATGCACGATTTGAGACAGAAAACACCACATATGCCTAGAAAGCTGAGTATCTGAGTATCTTCTTCTCCCCACATCAACCAGTGTGAAGAGTGTTTTGTTCTACACATTAACCCCCACAAGGCTCCTGGTCCAGAAAATATACCAGGACTTCTTCTCAGAATGTGCGTTGATACGCTAAAAAATGTATTTCTAGATATCTTGAATGCATTCCTGACTAAGGCTGTTGCTCCAAAGTCATTTAAATATCCTACCATCATCCCTGTGCCAAAAAAGTCCCTATTTTTTGTTTGTGCAATTATCGCCCCATAGCCCTGACTCCCGTCATTAGAAAATGTTATGAGTCAACATATCAAAACCCCTCTACCTTCCAATCTTGACCCTCATCAGTATGCTTACTGTGCAAACAGATCGGCTGATGGCGCGTTATCCACCACACTACACATGGCCCTTTCGCACCAAGAGGAAAAAAACATTCATGTCAAGATGTTGTTCAATTATTTCAGCTTTGCCTTTAATACTGTCATTCAAAAAACTCTTGTACAGAGGCTAAGAACTCTGTGCTTTAACACACTATTCCACCACTGGATCTTGGAGTTTCTTGCCAGTGGACCCTAGATAGTAAAAACAGGAAAGAGAATTTCAAACAACATTGCACATGACACTGGCATCCCCCAGGGATGTGTGCTCAGCCCACTCTTCTTCAGTCTACTTGCACATGACTGCACGACCAGGTTAAAATCAAATCTAATCATCACATTTCCAGATGGCTATGTTGAGTTTCATTAAAAACTACAATGATACAATGTACAGAGAGGAGGTGGAAAAGCTGTGGTGTGACCACAACGATCTCTCCCTAAACGTGAAGGAAACCAAGGAGATGGTGCTGGACTTCAGGAGAAGCAGCAGTTAGCGTTCCCCTGCTAACCATCAATGGCCATGCTGTTGAACAGTATTACATTCATGGAGTTACACATTGCAGATAACAGAACCTGGTCCACTAACACCACTGCCCTCTTAAAAAAGCTTAGTGTCACATTTACTTCCTCCAGAGACTGAAAAAGAACAAGTCACCCCAATTAATAGTGACAACATTATATAAAAGGACAATCGAGAGCATCTTGACACGTTGCATTACTGTGTGGTATGGCATCTGCTCAGCTGAAGACAAGAAAACCCTGCTGTGGCTGACATTTCTAAAGCCTGATTGTCAAACTGGTCAAGTGGCCATGGAAGTGAGACCTGAACGGCAGTCAAAAAAAGAAAGCAAAAAGTGACACCCGTGGAAGCTTCTTGATTTTTATTTATTTTATATTGTAGCCAGCTGCATAACCAAACAAAACCACCAACAATGAGCAATAAATGACAAACAGCTTAAATACAAATTAACCTAAATTGACTGTTTTGTCTGCGCTCCTGAGAGTGACATGCCAGGATGAGGTCCCTCCATGGCAGCTAAAGACACGCATAGAAACAAACCAAACAAAATAAACAAAAAGGAACAAAAACAATTGATGTGTTGTTCAACTGTTTTCTATTAATGCATTTATTAAACAACAATGTGCAATCTGACATGTAACGTTGGCTCATTGTTACACCGATATATCAGAAACACCACAAATATCATGCAGGACCTCTCTCAACAACTTTTTGTGTTCCCGCACTCTGGTGAGAGGTTGCAAAGCATGTGTGCCAGCTACCCTGAATTCCACGTTAAAACCAGGGGTTGATGATATGAACTGAATGCACATGGACTTTTAAAAGTGTCTTATTTATCTTGTGTTTTTAACTGTTGATGTTCTTTAGCGTTTCTCTTTCTCTCAGTTTAACAACAGACACTCAGCTGCTGTAAGATTCTCCTGATGACATGTGCCCTAATAAAAAGTCATTTTTAGAGTAGTGTAGAGTAGTTGTCTTGCAATCAGAAGGCTATGGGTTTCATTCCGGCTCCCCCATCACACGTCGATGTGCCCCTGGGCAAGGCACTTAACCCCAAGCTGCCTACCTTGATGTATGAAAATGTGCACGTCAGTGACTGTGATCGGGTGAATGTGGCTATAGTGTAAAACGCTTTGAGTGATCAGGATGACAAGAAAAGCGCTAAAGTCAGTTATTTTACCAAAACTATCAGTCTCAGCGGAAAGAGAGTATCTAACAGCAAGTGACAGCAGAGATTCCCAAAGACACTGATAGTTTTTATGCATTACTATTTGCAATATAGGTTTTATATAAGATGAAAAACAGCCAATGAGTACACAAGACAGATTTATAATGGGAGCCAATGTTTGCAACAGTTTAACTTCACTTCGGCCTGTGGCAGTTGACAGAAAATGGTCACATTGGATGAAAAAAATAACATTTTGATGTATAATTTGTCCAGGTACTGCATACAGTGTGAGCGTGACAGACATTTGTTCAAAAATCTTTCTGATCAATTTTTAGGTCTGCCAGCTTGCGTGGATGACATCACATCTTAGAATGGGAGAGACTATTGTAAAAAAATTAGATTCTTGCTTAAGCTTCAGCACTGAAATTGGAAAAAAAACTGCAAGAGTTTGTCGATTCCTGTCTGTATGATAGAGTTTTATACTTTATGGCCTGTTTCATCTTTGAATGACATCTCTGTGATTATGTATGACTGATTTAGAGGAGTGCAAAGCAGCCCACATAATAAGACCCAGTTTTCAGGCTCACATTCATTTCCTATGGGAAAGCAATGAGTCAGTAACAAGATTCTTCGCAATTTGCTCCAACACCATTTGAGTTTTGTAAAAGTTGTATACAACCACGCCAATTACTCTTTACGTTTCTATGTATTTTGAGCCATATCATATATTATGCCCTGCTACAGACTGGCAACCTGTCAGGGTGTACCCCGACTCTAGCCCAGTGAAAGCTGGAGATGGGAACCAGTAACCCCCGTGACCCCATGAGGGATTAAGCGGGTCAGAAAATGGATGGATGGATGGATCACATATTATTCAATAGTAATACACTTGCCTTTAGTACATTCGGCATTAGGCAGCCACAATCAGAAAAATGAACACACAGTATGAATACTGTGGCTCTGTTACCCAGAGCCACAGCTCTGTTGATCCATCCATTCCCTTAGCTCTTAGCAGTAATGATTTTATGGGATTCTTCATAAATAAAATTGATTCCATTAAAAATAAAATAATTGGCATCCTCCCAAACATGATTACCTCATCCTCAGTAAGTGAGGCAGCATTGGAGGAATCCTTAGAACCTGAGCAGTGTCTGAACTGTTTAAAAGCAGTAGAGCTTTCTGAGCTATCTAAAATTTTAGCTTAATCTAAACCTTCTACCTGTATGTTAGACCCAATCCCAACCAAGTTGTTTAAGGAGGTATTCCCTCTGATCAGTGGTCCTATTTTAGACATGATTAATCTATCCTTGGTAAATGGATATGTACCACAGGCTTTTAAAGTAGCTGTTATTAAACCTTTACTTAAGAAACCATCTCTTGATCAAGATGAGTTAGTAAATTACAGACCTATATCTAATCTTCTTTTCTTATCTAAAATTCTTGAGAAAGTAGTTGCTAATCAACTATGTGAACATTTACAAAGTTATGACCTACTTGAGGAGTTTCAGTCAGGCTTCAGAGCTCATCATAGCACTGAAACAGCTCTGGTGAAGGTCACCAATGATATTCTCATGGCCTCAGATAATGGACTTGTGTCTATACTTGTCCTGTTAGATCTCAGTGCTGCATTTGATACAGTTGATCACAATATTCTCCTACAAAGACTTGAGCATACTGTAGGGATTAAGGGAAAAGCATTAGGCTGGTTTAAATCTTATCTGTCAGACAGATTCCAGTTTGTTCATGTTAATAATAAATCTTCCTCAAACTCTAGGGTCACCTGTGGAGTACCACAGGGTTCAGTCCTTGGACCAATTCTATTTACTATATATATGCTTCCGATTGGCAAAATTATCAGACAGCATGGGATTAATTTCCACTGTTATGCTGATGACACTCAGCTATATTTATCCATAAATCCTGATGAATCCAATCAGTTACTTCGACTGCAGTCATGTCTTGATGACATCAAAAGCTGGATGACTTTAAATTTCCTGCATTTAAATTCTGACAAGACAGAAGTTGTAATCTTTGGGCCAGAGTCTTCAAAAAATAAAGTTCTTAATCAATCCCTTAATCTGGATGGCATTAACTTGGCCTCTGGTAATAAAGTTAAAAATCTTGGTGTTGTTTTCGACCAAGACATGTCATTTAAATCCCATATTAAACAGGTTTCCAGAGTTTCCTTTTTTCACCTCCGGAATATCGCCAAAATTAGAAACATTCTGTCCAGGAGTGATGCTGAAAAACTAGTCCATGCATTTGTTACTTCAAGGCTGGACTATTGTAATTCTTTACTATCAGGAAGTCCACAAAATGCAGTTCGAAGTCTTCAGCTGATTCAAAATGCTGCGGCAAGAGTTCTGATGAAAATCAACAAGAGGGATCATATTTCTCCTGTTTTAGCTTCCCTTCATTGGCTTCCTGTTAAATCAAGAATAGAATTTAAAATTCTCCTTCTAACGTATAAAGCCCTTAATAATCAAGCTCCATCATATATCAGAGCTCTGATTACCCCGTATGTTCCTAACAGAGCACTTCGCTCTCAGACTGCAGGTCTGCTGGTGGTTCCTAGAGTCTCTAAAAGTAGAATGGGAGGCAGATCCTTTAGCTATCAGGCTCCTCTCCTGTGGAACCAACTCCCAGTTTTGGTCCGTGAGTCAGACACCCTATCTATTTTTAAGACTAATGTTAAAACTTTCCTTTTTGACAAAGCTTATAGTTAGAGTGGCTCATACCCTGAGCTATCTCTATAGTTGTGCTGTGATAGGCCTAGGCTGCTGGAGGACATCAGGGTCTAATTTTCTCACTCTACTGATTTCTACTGTTCTTCAGTCTACTGTTCTCCAGTTTTGCATTGTATTACATTGAAATGACTGTCGTAATGTCAGCTTTTAACTTTTGCTCTCTCTCTTTTTCTTCATAGTAGGTACACCTGGTCTGGCGTTCTGTTAACTGTGACATCATCCAGAGAAGACGGCTCACCCGCTACTTCCATCTAATGTAGAACAGATTACTAGATCAATGTGTGCTTCTGTGCTTTTTTGTTTCTCTTGTTGTGTCTCTGTTCTGTCTTCTGTAACCCCAGTCGGTCGAGGCAGATGACCGTTCATACTGAGCCCGGTTCTGCCGGAGGTTTTTCCTTCCCGTTAATGGGTGGTTTTTCTTCCCACTGTCGCTTCATGCTTGCTCAGTATGAGGGATTGCAGCAAAGCCATGGACAATGCAGACGACTCTCCCTGTAGCTCTACGCTTCCCCAGGAGTGAATGCTGCTTGTCGTGACTTTGATGCAATCAACTGGTTTCCTTATATAGGACATTTTTGACCAATCTGTATAATCTGACCAAATCTGTACAATATGATTGAACTTGACTTTGTAAAGTGCCTTGAGATGACATGTTTCATGATTTGGCGCTATATAAATAAAATTGAATTGAATTGAATTGAATTGAATACAATAGCTCTGCTGGGAGCAAGGAAATGGCCAACATGTTATCTTAAGAATTCAAATGTTGCTATGACAGGGAATTTGAGGTGAACAATTTTAGTCTTAGTCGCTACTATTCTTATTGACATAAACTTTGCATCAGACATTGGTATCAACTGGGTAAATCTATTTATAAAAGGAAATCAAGGTAAAATAGGTCTATAATTTAAGTAATGTGTTGGAATGGCATGTAGAAATTGTACATGTAAATTAAGTAAGAGCAGTACTACATGTTTTTACTTAAGTAAAAGTAAAAAGTAGTTAGCCAAGAAATTACTTAAGAATAAAAAATGTATTCAGTAAGAAGGCCACTCAAGTACAAAGTAACTAATCATAACATTAATTTTAATATTTAAATCGGACAGACAAAAATGTAACGTTATGTGTAAATACTTGCATTTTAAAGACTCAAATAAAACAAATTTAAAGAATAACATAATTACAAAATAAAACAAATTAGGCAGAATAACTTTTTTTTAACATTAAACCTGAAGCAAGACATTATGTAAGAACAGTGCACAGTTCAACAATATCCACTGTTTACTGTACATTCACTTGACGTCCAAATGACTCAATGAGCTGAGCAGATAGAAAATAAAAATAAAATAAAGTTTGTGTATAAACAAGTAGTCCCACTTTAACAAAAACTGTACATTTGTTTCTCTCTGGTGCATTTAAAAAAAAAAAAAGTATATTTTTTATTCAGTGAACAGGGCCGTAGTCAGACTTTAAAAAATACTGAGGTTCATCACTCGCTATCCCCCTTCACGTCAGTTATAATGAAGACCAAAACTTGTTGAAAATGTAAATATTTATTTAAAATATAAGTGACTTGAATGTGTATATGACATGTATTGTGTGTGAATCCACGGGGAGTGACATCATCTGGACAAACAGGACACAGGGCACAACTAAGATGACTCACTGAAATGACATGAATGAGTTAATTTGACTGGTGATCGTTCACACTGCAAAACACAAATAAAAAACAGTCTTCGTTTTTCTCAAACGACTCATCTGTTATGTCTCTCATATCTTCTTGTTCTCTCATCCATTCTCATCTATTCTTCTATATCTGTCCTCTTTTTCTCTCTCTACGTCTTCTTCCTCTCCCTCTCTTTCCTCTTTCTTCTGCTTTCTTCTTACCACTGTACTCACACTCTCATCTGTCTCTCCTGACAAACACATATATAAAGTGTGCTTTATGAAGTAATCCACATATTTTATAGTGAAACTATAATTTTGTATTGTATTCTTTGCAGTCAAATTTAGCCTGGATGTCACTGTAATAGCTTAACATATCTGTGGTCAGTACTAGTCTAAAGTGAATGTAATAAAGGCCATGCAGTCTGTTTTTGTTTGTTTTGACCAGCACAGGGACATGAGTCTCAGCAATTGGTGGAGTGGATGGGCAGCAGGCATCTATTTAATGTTAATTTAATCTCTCTCACCTTCACACTTCTGTCTTTTCGTCACACTCTTCCCCTTTAAGATAAGCTTTATTTGGCCCAGCCTTTTCAGTGTCTGGATAAAATAAACCAAAGGATCCATGTTCATCTATAAAACCAGTAAAAGAAAAGACAAACTTTAAAAAAAAAATAAACTTTCTCTCTTAATTTAATGAATGGAAACATTAGCTGTTGAAATAGAAACATCATTAGTCTGTGTCGCAGCTGCTCACAACAAATGCGGCAACACAAATCAAACAACTCCATCAATGGGCCGTAACAGTTCTAACTAAACTTAACAAACTGTGTTATGAAGGGTTAAGAAGACTAGAGAACTGGTTTCTGGAGAATAACAGAATTGAATTAGAATAATTAAACCTCTGTGTCACCGTGAGCTGTATGTAATTAAAAAATTATATAAGAAATTATTTGTCGTCTTCTGGTCTTATTTTAGTGGTAGGGTTCACGAAGCTGTACTCTTCTTTGTAGACTTTAAGCTTGGCTGCCTTCCACAGTTGCAGCGCCTCCTACAGAAACCTGGTGGAGCTACTCAGAAGACCACGCTGTTGGAAAGCATTGTTTTGATAATTTTTTTCCTATTACACAGCAGAAAAATACTGAGGTCCGGACTTCGATGTCCACAACGGTAGCTACAGCCATATCAGTGAAATTTCGGTAGAGTAGCCAAAAGCTTTACTCAAGTATTAATAGCGATATTTCTTCATAATATTACAAAACAAAGTTGTAGAACGTACAGTGCAGTAAATCTACTGCTATAAGTACATTTTGTTCAAACAGTTACTCAAGTAAAGGTAATTGACTAAATATAGCTAGTTACTCTCCCACCTCTGGTGCGAACATATGTCTTATAAAATAGTTTTTCATTTCCAATGTATGTTCTAAGCTTAGTTACCCCATTGTGTTTAGAGATTAAAAAAAACAATGCAACAGTCATGAAAACAAGTAGGATGTATTTTTCTCAAGATATTGAGATAATGAAACTGTCATCCCTAGAAATAGATCTTGAGATGATATCTCAGCCCAGTGAAATGTTGAAACTTGGCAGCAAAATGTGCTATGTGTTATGTCACAAAAAACAACATATTGAGATGTAAGACTAAATTTATCTAACCTGACAACAGCCAGCTGCATGTCTCGCTCTGCCTAGCTTCACTCACATACATCTGGGACATCGCTCATTGAAAGTGATTTCACCAACCAAATTTATGGTCTGGCCAATCAGGACGCAGGGCGGGTGTTTCATGGATGTGACGTAGTGGAGAACATAGACATAATATAAGAGTAGACGCGTCGTTGGGCGGGTTCTGCCTATGCTGCGATGCGTCAGAGCGTCCGCCATCTTAAATGTGGCAAATCTGCAGTTACTCAGTCACTTAAACAGTATCAGAGGGACTTTAATCTCTGAATATACTTTGTATTCGTAGTATTTTTGTTTTTGTAATATTACAAGTTTATTTTCGTATCCCTTTAGCTTCATTCTCCTGAATTTATTCTCCTAAAGAATAAAAATATTTAAAATAATCTAACCTGGCCCTATTACTCCAGGAGTGAAATAATTCTGCAAACTGTGACTATTCTGGAAATGTTCCCCCTTAATTCTCATAATGTGACGTTTTTATCATAACAATATCACTTTTGTGTTTTTTTGTTTATTTTTACTTTATTGACCTAGGACTTTTTTTCCTCATATTAATAATTTTACCTCTTTAATACTCACCCAAAAAGTTCCTAAAGGTTCACATGTGACACGGTTTAATGAAATAATGAAGACCACAATGTTTAGATTTAACAAATTGATCCTTATATTTATAACACATACACACACATATATATATATATATATATATATATATGTGTATATATATATATATATGTGTATATATATATATATATATATATATATATATATATATATATATATATATATATATATATATATATGTGTGTGTGTGTGTGTGTGTATGTCTGTATTTATTGCAGCACAGGAATGAGGCATCTTCTCTGATTCACGTTCACAATAACAGAACTTAACTTTTTTCTGCCACATACAATATGGCGGTGACGTTGACGTGCGAACCTGCGTCCTATGACGCGTCTACGTATATATGTCTGTGGTGGAGAAGCCACCGTGAGATTCCAACAACAATGGCGGCTCGCATCCAGGAAGCAAGCGTTAGCATTGATGCTGCTATTTCTTCCGTGTTGTCCAATCTATCTGATATTGTTTCATTAAAAGAACATCAGAGAACGCCTCTAAAGGCTTTTGTTGGTGGAAACCATGTTTTCGCCCTTCTCCCGACCGGATTTGGCAAGTTTTGTTTTCCGGGGCGCGGAAGCGCAACGCGGACGCGCCCCGGAGCGGTTAGCGGTTAGCGCGAACCATATTGGGAGGCCTTTAGTCCTCGACGCGGTCGGCCCGGGATCGACTCCGACCCGCGGCGCTTTGCCGCCTGTCTTCCCCCCTCTTCCTGTCAGCTCACTGTCAATAAAATGCGTGCCACTACAGTGTTTCCCGCAGGAATTTGCATAGCTCTCAACTCTTACGCATTGACCGTGTGACACACGCATTTCACTAACTTCACACGCTCACACGCAACACAAGACATTTCACACGCAAACATGGAATTTCTCACGCATAAAAATCACATAGCCCATCTGGGCTGCGGACGACAAAACTCCGCCTTCTGCTGAGCTGTTTCGGCTTCTTTCACAACTTGTGGCCATCAGTAATTCCTGCTGCAGTTCGTGTTAACAGAGCAGCAGGAAGAGTGATCAGAGTTATGAATAATTTTAGTCTTAACAGTGGTGAAAGTGAGCCGGTAAGGTCCTGTCCCGCGTACACAGGAGGGGAGGGGGCGGAGGGAGAGCTGCTGCAAGATGACCGGTCCATTCAGAACCAGTCATGGCTGCACGCTGATCATAAAAACAGTTCTGCTAACCAGATGCAGTTTAAAACGCCACTTGGTCAGAGGGTGGCAGGGGTATCCATGTGTTTTTTCCCTGCCATTCACAGCAACAACAACAAACGTGTTAGCGTCACTTTTTTTTTTTTTTTTTTTTTGGAATGTTGGCGAGGCGGTAGCGTGAGTTTGGCGAGGCAGCCGCCTCGCCAACATAGCGCTGCGGGAAACCCTGCACTAGGGCCGCAAACACACGTCGGTCTCATCAGCGTCACGGGTTAGCTTCGGTGTGAGTGGTTGAAATAGCACGTCGATAAAGATGACAGACAAGTGGCTTATCCAATCATATGCAAGGAGTTTTGATAAGGCCCAGCCTTCAGTAAAGGCAATTCCTATGGCGGTGTCCCAGATGTATGTGAGTGAAGCTAGGCGGAGCGATACATGCATCTGGCTGTTGCCAGGTTAAAATTTATCACCTTCTTCCAAGATAATGACTGAATAAACTGCTGCAATGAGAGATAAGCCAACAAGTTTTTGACAAAAAAATGCTTTCATTATTAATTTTGAAATGTGATGATACGATTAAAAAAGTCAGTGATATTCTAAACACACTAAGATGTAATTACTATTTTTGTCAATGTACATTTTTTCATTACCTAGAAAGTTGAAAAATATTTATAACCTTCACCCAATCAATGGAAAAATCTATATGGGCATCACAGCAATCACTCTATCTGATTTATGACTTGCTCTACAAAGTTCTGTAAATTGATCACTATAATTAGATATGTTATCCAGAGGAAGCTTTTTGATAACCATAATTTTTCTCATTATCTGTCAATGTAGTTCAACTGTAATTATTGGACAGTGCAATCTTGTAAACTCTTTATTATTGCTCCATGAAATTTCCTTGAAAACACATAGAACAGATGGCACCAGCTGGGAAGAGAGAGATGTGAAAAGGGGTCATGAGAAAGATGTATGTGGGGCTCTAAATATGGTTGAAAAGTTATCACAGTTAATAAAAGGTGCAAACCAAGCTGGACTTTTAAAGTCTTTGCTTATGCTACACCCGAACGGTATGGATGGGCTAGAAAATGCTCAGTGTTTCTCCTAATCTAAATAAAGACAAGGTGTTCCTGAAGTATACCATACAAAAAAGTATTTACACATCCAGTTGAAAAGACGTCAACACTCCAAGAGATGTGGCTAACCAACTGGATTCAGTGAGCACAAATGCTAAAAGGCCTGACAATTCAAATCTGTTAAGATATATAAAATGATACTGTCTAGGTAATAAAAATTAATGGGACCAGAGCCAGAGAGAAGCCATGGCTAATTGCCAGGTATAATAATGAGATTCAGAAACCCAGCTTTTAAATTAACAGACCAGATGACCTCAGGCTGTCATGAACTGATGGCCACCCTTTTAATCAAAAAGAGCTAAACTGATTTTAAAGAAATCAAGGGCAAATATTGTGATTCCAGCAAAAATAATGCATACCAGCATGAGATTAAAGCAGTGAAGTAATATTTTAGTCCAAACTTAGGGTCAGTAAAGTGCAAATGTTAAGGGTTAGGGTAAACATTCAGGACATGGTAAAGGTAAAGTGTACAGATCTAAAGCAGGCCCTGTGGCATTTTTCTGGTGTTCATTTTTATATATGAAAAAGATAAAAAAAAAAAACATAAAAATGGACTGTTGTGTGCATGTTAAGTAAATGTAAATCAGTGCAAAGGGTATAGGTATTGTAAGAAAGCAGTGCTGTACACGACCAGTGACTAATGTCAGGTACTAATGTAGGTACCTGATTCCTATCTTAAGATTATCTTTTGAATAAAGAGGTTAACTCATTGTTTTTAAAGGACTGGATTTGACCATTTCTCATTTAAAGCCTTGAATAAAATCACGATTGAATCTCATCTAGCTCATTATTCATTAAACTGAGTTTCTTTTAAAGACAAGTTAAGATTTTAGAATCCTATCTGTTAAATCTCAAAAGTGACAATATTGATTACTTTTGGTCAGCCTAGGAGGTACTTATTCAAACCTAGCTCATGCTTTTATTCAGACTTGCTTTGGCGAATGCTTTGTCTCGTCCCTGAGTGGCCACCGTTTTATTTGTGCAAATTACTACTGCGACCACCTTTTAATATAGTTACTATTTATTATTAATACAGTATATGTATTGAATATAGTGGTCAGGCTTATAAACGCTACCCACAGCCCAGATATTTTGTCAATAGAGCAAACTAATTCAAATTCCATCTATTCTTCTCATAGCAATCAGGCAAAGAAAGCGGTTAAAGGTCTGGCTCAAGGGCACCCTCTGAGCAGCTGGATGTTGAGGGGTGAATCCCCCTGCTATATGAACAAGCATTTGAAGTAGATGATGAAAGCTGACAGCATGAATCCTGAATATCCCTTTTGGTGACACAGGTGGTTTTGTCACAGGTTTTCTCACACATTACCCAACGGAGAGAAAGAGAGACAGAGTCATGTGGGTACTAAATGAAAACAGAAACTCAAGCCCATACAGTAGAAAAAGCACATTTAATAAAGAGGATATAAGTGTGACTACTGACATTTAGGTGACATTGTGCAGATCAACATCTGTTTTGTTTCGCAGACAGCTCGCTCCCAGGGGTTTCTGCTGCTCAGCATCATCAAATCCATGCGGGATTTGCTCTGTGTGTGTTTGCTTATTATGTTTGTTCCGTTAACAGACATGCAAGAATGAATGTAACCGGGAAATTACAGTTCTTGTGTTGTAGTTGTGTGTTCGTGTTAGATTAGTTTACCATTTAGCTTCACTGCATCCCACATTCTCATCTTGAGAGAGGGAGTCTGTAGAGATTTTTCAAAAAAGGTCAAAATCTCCCGTGAGATCATATACTGAACCACACGACCCCAACTCCAACGTCTCTATACTCCACCGGGTTAAGTAAGACAGGCACCGCCAGAAGTAAACAAGGTAGCCTTAGGAGCAGTTGACTGAAAAAAAATGCAGTAGCTTTAATGAGCCACTGATGAAAACATGTACATCTAGAAAAAAAATAGAAATACCCACTTGTCCTTATGTGTCATGAAGGCGGGCACTATTGATCACCTAAGAGCATCGACTCATTTTTCTATCAAGCTGAACTTCTCCAAATGTGGCCACTCCCTAATCTAGAACCCAGATGGTGACAGGGACTCCCAAATAAGACATATGATTACTTTCCATCCATTAGATTATGCATGTTTTGTCCATGTCTAGGCCTAACGGAAAAAATAAATAAAAGTAAAAGTTTGATTAAAAACAAAAAATGTTAACTCAGAATATCATAATGAGGTCCAATACAAAAGCTGAGAGACACCATTTCTAACATTTGTATGACAATATCTTGAGATATTTTTTTTATCCTATCCTGAGAAAAGACGCTTTAAGTTAATTTTACTTAATAAACCTTTGTTTCAGATGCCCAGCTAAACAAAATTACAGTTATTTTAATCCAATGTTTACCCTTTCCTTCCCAAGGCATTTTGCATAAAAGATACAAAAGCCCAGATGAATAAAATCCATTTTAACCAAAATTCAACTCAGTTCAATTCAAAAATATGTCATTAATCCCAAAGGCATATTACATGTTGTCATTATGCAGGCTTCTTGTTGTAGATGCTGACGGCAGGATGTCATGTTGACACTTTCCATGATTGACCTAGAAGCAACAAACAGAGAGACAACAGTGTACTGTTAAAAAGTTTTACTGTAGGCTGGATGATGAAGAAATGAGTAAGTGGATCTGGGGATTGGTCAACTGGGAAGGCTCTGGTCACAGACGGTGGGGAAGTCAAAGGATAGAAGTGAGCACCGACAACAAGCAGTGAGGCAAAATGGTGCAGCAGAGACCGACTTACAGGAAAGATGATTAGCGGAGAGCTGGAGATGATGAGACAGGTAGCGGTTGATACTGGTTGTCTGGGTCAAATTGTGGTTCAAGGCTCGATGGTTCTTCCACGTTAGAGGGTGAACAGGCCTGGTGGTGTATGAATCCAAGAATGCCAGCGGGACTGAAGGAGCAACAGTCAACTAAAGTGCCAGGAAGGCTCTTGGGACCAGAATGTGTAGTGGATGATCTTCTAGAAGCCATCGGTGAAGCCAGACTTAAGCGTGGGTGTGCCTGAGAGAAGAACACTAATGATTGGCCGAGGTGAACAAGGAACCATGGATTGACTTGAAGCTAGGTTCTGGTCAGGTACCACTCTGGGTGACATAATGCTCCAGTCAGTCTGGAGAAATCAAAGAATGTGATCCTCACAGTGCTGACTGCTTTGTCCTGAAAACATTGGGTTGGTGGGAAAAGGTATATGGTGGCATCTACAACTTCACAGTGATTAGAAAACTGCTTGGGGGCAGGATAATAGCTTGTTTGCTTACTTTCTCAGGTAGGTCAACTGGAACTTCTCTAGGCTCTTCATGCTCCGGGATGTCACAGACTATAGAACTAATAATTATATAGTCCATGACGACTGACGGCAAAGTTTTCTTTGTTAATGGAACAAGGCAGGATATTCTCCACATCACTGGAACCTTCTCCTGGATCAGAGTAGGGTTGTGGATGTGCTAGATAATCCCACAGAGCTGCTCTGCACAGGTCTTCAAGACTCTAGGGCTGGCACCAACTGGACCTGCAGCCTCATTCCTTTTCAGTTTCTCCAGCTGCCTCTTCATCTGACTTCTAGAGACAAATAGATGGAAGGGGCAGAAAAAAAGGAGTATCAGCATCTTCGGATTTGTTTGAAGAGAAACATGTAAAAGCAGATGGGTCTGTGGCTGAGATAGAAGATAAATCATTTGGGGTATTACAGGAAAACTTTGGGTCAAAGGAGGGCAGGGTTTCTGTTTGGCTGTGGGCAGGAGAGTTTAATCATATGAACAGAATCCTATTACATATATTTTTTATTCCAATTTATAATACAATAGTTATTTTTACTGATCATTTAGCCAATAACCAGTTGATAAAAAGGTACCAGTATGGCAAGTCTAGTTCTTGATGTTAAAGCAATCTACCATCTGCTGCAACAATTTGGCGACAGTAGGGAGGAACTTCCTTCAGAACTATAAAGCATAACTATAAAGATAGATCCAGATATGTTAAATAATAAACATTCACCAAAGATCAGGACAACCATGCTAGAAACGTATTCTTGCTGAGACTTTCAGCATGAAACATGGAAAAATACTATGCACACTTGCACTCACAGTAATGGTGAAGAATGACAACCTGAAAACGTTGGGTTCCAACTGACTGATATTATGAACTGTTTATGATTTTATCCAACCTGGCAAAATGTTTTGTTACATTTGAAGAAAAGTAATCCCAGAGCATCATGGTACCACCACCATATTCCACCGTGAATGTGGTGCTCTTTTGTTGGTGTCCTACAATGTTTTTGTGCCAAACTCACCTTATGGAATTGTAACAAAGTTAAAGTTTGTTTTATTGGATTTTAACATATTGTTCAAAAAGGTTTTATGGATATGTTATCCAGAGGTGAATGTTTATCTTTTTTTTCTCTGAAAGCAGTACAGAGTAAGGTTTGACCCAAATATTAGCTTGATTTGAGATATATTAAATAATTTTTCTGGTCAATATACAGCATTTGGTGCACATCGACTGTGTAACGAGAGGGCCGGTTCCGCTGCTGAATGGGTCATGTGACCTAGAGGGTCACTCTAGGTCACATGAGCCATTCTAGATTACGGCAGTCTGAGCTCAGACTGCCACAACAACAAAATAAAATAGATATGACACTTACCTTATCAGACATATTTTTTTGGTCAATGACGTAGGATTTAATCTAGAGGGGTGAATGTGGCCTTGTATTTGCAAGTACCTTGGTGACTTCTCAATCTGCTGGTCCAAAGTGGTCTGTTATCAGATTCCAAAAGATGGAGGGATACAGTTTAGTTTTGTGACAGTGCAATGTTGCCAGTGGCCTTCAGGGGCACTAAACCTGGAAGTTACAGGTCTAGGGCCCCCTAATGGCTATATGTTACACAGTCTTTAAACCAGCTGACCAGTAATGCCCACATCAGGTGGGAGAGGGGGAACGTTGCCCTACACTAGGCTACATACAGAAAGAGAATATAAAAGAACAATGTGGTGTGAAATGCTTACTGTTAAATAATTAGAAGGTTTTAATGTGTACATTGATACAGGCCCATGCTCTAGAAAGTAAAACCTACTTTTGAACTATAATACAAAGAAGGTCATGCTTTATTGTGCCACATTGGGGAAATTCATGAACATATCATTAAAAACTTTTTTTTAGATAACATGTAATTTCCTTGACTAGAAAATAGATACATTTATTACATTTAAATAATGCCAGCTTGTTATGTCATTACTACAGTATAGTCTTTATTTTTTTTCTTGAAAAAGTACAAATGATAATCATGGGCACAGCCCCTACTTGACATCTTCTCAACCCTCTTCTGTGCAAAATTCTGATGACACCCGTGATGTACACAGACTTTGTGAGGATGTGTTCAAAGATAAGGCTAACTGGCAGTTGCTTGACAAGAATTTCCAGCAGATAAAAAAAAGAAAGAAAGAGATGCAATCAAATCAGATCCAACAACTTTTACAACATGTTGCATACTTTTATTCAGTTTGAGAAATCAGATGTGGATTTTATGTAAATAAATGGATAAAGAATGTGTATACAAAAACCTAATGTACCATAACACATTAAAGTGCGAGCTGTCATAAGAATTGGAAAAATAACAGTTTATATCATAGCATTTTCTTTACTGGTGTGCACTATATCAAAGTGATGCAGAAAAAAATGAATGTCTCAATGAAAAAAAACAGCAATGCAAAAACAGCAAGACAGAGTTTTTCTTCTAAGGAGAAATTACAGTCAGATTTTTGTTACTTCATTCTATTAATTGCATTCGGCTGCGTGGATGGCCAAATCTATTGATCTTAGCAGAAGCTGAAATTAGTTAATTGTTTAGCTTGGACAGAAGTGGGGATGGGTGACCACACAAAGACAAAGCGAAGACTCATCGTAAAATCACTCCACAGCTTACTGAGATTTCAAATTGAGGTATGAATCAGCACCCTTTTTAAATATAGCTATGGCAAATTATTAATGAGGAAGCATTGTGAGCTGTGTTATTTTGGAATTTTGATATGTAAACATAAAGAAAAAGGTTGTACCAGCAGCACACTTAAAAGATCACTGTAAGGATCAATACATGAATGGATAGGGTTCAGTTCATTTGCTAATGTGCGGTAACCTGTTTGGGTCACTTTAAATGTGAACATGAATTAACTGGTGAGGATAGATTGTCGGGAAAAAAACAATAATATATATAAAAAAAAAAATTGTAGTTATTCTCTGCTAAACCAATTTTCTGTGACATGTTTTAGATAAATTTTATCGTTAATAGATTTTTAAATTAAAAAAACTGCACCACAACAAATTTCATACTGGGTTAAAACCGCATCATAGAGCAGAAAGTTTTTAGTAGCCTCTTGTTAACTGTTGATTCTTGACTTTTAGACATGTGCAGCCTTTGACACAGTGGATCAACATTTTATCATAACTTGAACAGTGGTTTACTAAAGGGTCTGCTCTTCAGTGGTAAAAGTTTAACAGAGACAGGTTTCTCTGTCCAGATGAATGCACTTTATGTGGAGCACTGCTGCTCCACATACACGTGGAGTTCTCAAGGTTCCATTCTGGTTCACGTCCACTTCTCGCTGTAGCTGTGGCCTTGGGATCCATCTTTAAAATAAAGGCATATATTACACTATTTTGCTAGATAAAGCTATGTGCCCTTAAAATTGTATTCAAATAAACATTGTAGTTTTTTTTTTTAACTGCTTAGACGAACTAAAGGCATAGATGAATTTGTATGAGTCTATGAAAGTCACCCAGACTATTTTTGAGCCCTTGACTCTTTACACATAAATCTATTACACCTCTGTGATATAACCAAGTGTTATTTTGTTTTACTTTTACATTTTTCAGACAATCAGTAAAGTTTCAAATTATCATTTCTCTTCTTGAGATTTCTGCAAAGTTATTTTCATTTTTATGTCCCATTTTTGTGGACTACCACTACTTCTTGTAAACAGTTCAGATCAGCTATCTCTTTGTCATTTGCAGCTAGAACTAAAGGCTGTTGTTCAAACATTAGTATCTTCTAAATCCTTCTAAAGCATCTAAAAAGGAAGAAAAAAATATGTTAAATCACCTTGCTTTTTTGAGTTCCTATTTATTATAGAATGTTCATGATAGAAAGCTTATATTGATTGCCATCTCTTGTTCACTTAAATGAAATTTTACACCAACTACTCCAGCAAAAGTGCTAAAAATAAAGGGACTAACCAGATTTTCTTCAGTGTCTCACAAATAAAACAAAAAAACAGGGCTGAACAATGTCTTAAAGTGGCTATACCTATACAGTTTAGCCCAAAGTATTCACTCACCTGCCTTGGTTCGCATAGGAACTTAAGTGATATTTGATTCCTATTGTATAGGGTTCAATATGACGTGGGTCCATCCTTTGCAGCAATGACAGCTTTCACTCTTATGGGAAGGCTGTAAACAAGGTACTGGAGTGTTTATGCGAATCTTTAGCCATTCTTCCAGAAGGGTATTTGTGAAGTCAGACACAAGCTACTTTTTAGTAAGTAATCAAAACAAAGGGCAGATTGGAATATAAATGTCCCATGTAAACAAGCCAATAAGAATATTCTGATTGATTAAGCTCAATCGGAAGGAAACTGTATTACGAATGAGGGTGTGGTTTATGCCAATTGACAATCCAATCAGCATGCATATAAATGCTTGTCAGAATGTGGCAAACTGACCCGAGTATCCATGTGTGCCCGACGTAAACGTGACTTATTTCCACATTGTTGAGTGGTGAAAATATGTCGGGAAACAAAACTGTCGGGAATCCCGATAAAACCTTTCTGTTCAAAAGAACATAAACACTGAAAATTATTATTTATTCATTGACATTTCAACAGGAATTAGAAGGTGGCATAAGTCCAGCCTGGGCGCTCGGAGGACAAACAAACTCATAAAATACTGCTTTGTTTACTGTTTTTTGTTGTTCAGCAAAGACAGAAGTTCTTCTTCTGTGGCGAAATTTGAGAACTGCACATGTCAGAGTGGTTGTATTCTGGATAAAGCCAGGTGCATATACACGCAAATTATGATCGGATTAATTGATTGTTTGCCCATATAAACAGTACAATCCAATTATTTTTGGGTATTTTTAATCCGTTTAATTTTTAATACATTTCAATCCGATCGTAAAATTTTCTGCATGTAAACATAGCTACTGAGATTGGACATGAAGGCCGAGCTCTCAGTCGCCACTCTTATTCATACCAAAGGTGTTCTATTGGGTTGAAAGTCGGGAAACTAAACCAAAGTCATCCACATAAAAACTCTCATCCATGTATTTATGGACCTTGCTTTGTGCACTGGAGTACAAAGGAAGGGGCCATTTGCAAACTGTTCCCACAAAATTGGGAGCATGGAATTGTCCAAAATCTCTTGATTTGCTGAAGCATTCCTTAAACTGGAACCAAAGGGTCAAGGTAAGCTCCTGAAAAATAATCCCACACCAGAATCCACCCTCTACCAAACTTTACACTTGGCACAATACAGGTGGACAAGTATTATTCTCCTGGCAACTGCCAGACCCAGGCTCATTCATCAGATTACCAGATAAAGAAGTGTCATTCATCACTCAATAGAACACGCCTCCACTGCTCCAGAGTCCTGTGGTGGTGTGCTTTACACCACTACATCCAACACTTTGCATTGCACTCAGTGATGTATGATGATGCAGCTCGGCAAAGGAAACTTATTTTATAAAGCTCTCTACGGACTAATCTTGAGATGATCTGAAGGCCATGTGAAGTTTTGAGGTCTGTACTGATTGACTTTGCAGATAGATGGCGACGTCAGCGCACTACGCAGCTCAGCATCTGCTGCCCCTGCACCTTCGGTTTACATGGCCTACGGCGTTGTGGCTGAGTTACTGTCGTTCCCACTCACTTCCACTTTGTTGTAGTACCACTGACAGTTGACGGTGGGATATTTAGGAGCAAGGAACTTTCACGACAGGGCTTGTTGCACAGGTGGAGACCTATCACAGAACCATGCTGGAATTCACTCCTGAGAGTGAGCCATTCTGTCACAAAATATGAAGAAACAGTCTGCATGCCTGGGTGCTTAATTATAGGCACATGTGGCAATGGAAGTGATTGGAACACCTGATTTCAATTATTTAGATAGGTGAGTGAATACTTTTGGGAATATAGTGGATTATATGGAGCTATTTCCCAATGCAGATAAATACTGAACAGAACCTGGACAGTTTCAGGAAATCTCCTCAAAACTCTTCTGTTAACATTCTATTTAAATTTGTTTTACAACTAAGAAGACATAGGCAATGAGATAAATGTGGGTAATAAAGTAACAGTTGTTTTGCACTTACAAGTTTTTTTTTTACAAAAATAAACAAATAAAAACATTTATTTTTTAAACACAGCAATGTTTAAATTTTAAATAATTTCCCCACCAAGCCATGTAGTAATAATGAATAATTTAGTAACTGTATTTGGATAGTTTTAGAGAGGTTGAAATGTCAATTGTTTTTACATCTTATTTTAGTTCTACTTAAAGGACAGGGACTTTTTTGTGTCAGTAGGTGACTTTACATCAGAGATGACAAAAATCACATGTGGGGTTCCCCATGGGTCCATCCTGGGTCCCCTCCTATTCAAAATCTACACGCTCCCCTTAGAACATAAGAAACAACAACATCAGCTACCATAACTGTGCAGACGACATACAGCTCTATATCACCATGTCACCAGGTGACTATGAAACCATTCAAGCACTGAGTAAATGCCTAGAAGAAATTAATGCATGGATGTGCCAAAATTTTCTTCAATTCAATAAAAACAAAACTGAAGTAATAATCTTTGGACCAATAGAGGAGAGATCAAAAGTTAGCACACAGCTTCAGCTAAAAAACACTGATCAGGCCCGAAATCTGGGAGTAGTGATGGACTCAGACCTGAACCTCCAAAAGCATCTAAAGACAATTACAAGGTCAGCTTTCTATCACTTGAAGAATATTTCCAGGGTTAAAGGACTAATGTCTCAGCAGGATCTGGAAAAATGAATTCATGCGTTTATTTTTAGGTGAATTGATTACTGCAACGGTGTTTTCACAGGCCTGCCTAAAAAGTGGATCAGACAGCTGCAGCTGATCCACTCCACCCAACAACCGAACATTTAGACTCATCCACTTCAACTTTGGACTACAGAATCGCTGCAAAAATTTAAAAATGTTGGATTTGCAAAGTTGGTAAGCAAAAGACATCTTTAGCAGCTCTGCAGCAAATGCTGTGACATTGTTGGCCAATAAATGTAATACAAAATAGAGACAAGTGAACCTTACTAATATTAAAATAGTAATACATAATAAACTGATAACTTTGTCTTCTTCACTCAGGAGTAGCTTACACATCAACATTTCCAACATGGAACTACTAACTGCTGCAGTCACTGAATAGGAAAAAAAAAAAATCACGTTTCTGAGTTCGAGGGATAATCAAGCTGAAAATGGCCAATTGCAGTCACCAGCAGATCTTTTAAGGCATCTCCAGGCTGAAGATGGCTTTCTAAAGCAGGAAAATTACTATTTATTTCAGTATCTTCTTGTTTTTCTATGTGCTCCCTAAGAAAGCATTACAGAGCCCTCTACTGCTTTGAACAAAAGTTGCTAAAAAGTTCCAAATGATCACAATTTACTTTGGCTGCTGGTCATTTCCTTTGACTTAATGGCCCAACGTACTGTGCCTTGTGTGATGGAAATAGCTTGGTGTCCATCAGTGTATCAGAATGGAATATAACCATGATGCCCTTTGGCCTTGAGCCACAGCGTGAGTAAAGAAATACACGCACACATACACCTGCACTGTATTGTGAGGTCAATGCTATACAATCACAGTTAAGTCAATGCCTACATTTGTGATCCACCATAGAACTAAAAAGAAGAGGGGTTAATTCACTGTTTGTAACGTTATATTTGCAGGGCTTTTTAACACACAAAAGGAGGCGCCAATTTGAACTGCCTTTTTAACCATGACACCCAGCAGCTCAACACATTATATATTTATCAACATAGGAAATAATTAGTTCACCAAGATGATTTCTTAAGGGAATAAAATAAAATAAATTAGCACTCTTTTATGACTGCCGCCTTGTTTTTTTAAAACTGTGCAAGGCGTGGAGCACAACCAGCTCAACTTCCTCGTGCCTCGTTTGCTCTTTTTGTCTTTGTTTTTGCTCAATGAAAAACGTAATTGGACAAAAGACCCCGAGATGGCAAATAGAAGGACAAACCAAGAAAAGCAGGACTAGATGTGAGGTTGATGTGACCTGTAGGAGAGAGCAGGCTCTGTGTTCAGTCATGTAGTCTTGGCCACTTGAGGTATTTTTCAGGGGTAGCCAAACTGAGGTCATGCACCTTTTTCATATTGCTGGTAAATGTTTCATGGGCCACAGAGCACGGGAGTGAATAAATGTAATTTCAAAAACATAAATGCAGCCCTGTGCGTGTGGAAAAAGGGCGAAGATGAGCTACGACTCCCACTGCCAATGTGTTAGCGGTGAGACATTACCACCCAGCCTGGGTTTGTGTTTAATCACTCTCTGACTCATATGCCATCTATGATCCTCATCAAAATGTTTACTATAAGCGAAACTTTCTGCGCAAAGCAATCGCCAGAACTGTTACTAGTCACAATCTGTCTGTGTGCATATGTCATGAAAAGGAATTGGGATTGTTTGCCTAATAGCACGTATAAAAGGGAACTGCAGAACAGTTAACGGGTGAAAATAAAATATACTTTGCAAAGCTACACTTGTTCTCTCCAACTTGATATCAAGGGTGTAGCAATACAGTTACTGATAGTTCCCGTCCCTGACTTTAAACAAAATTTATTCCAGCTTACCACACATATTTTCTAAAGGATTTAGGTCTGGAAACTAAGAAATGCCACTAAATGCTCCAATAATAACCATACTTTAATGTCATATAAGACGCGACCAGCATTATTTAAAACATTCTGGTGTATTAGTAAACTCCACGATAGTCACGACACACACTAACAAGGTTCAAGAGAAAAAGGCCACTACATTACATACCCTAAACCATATTTAGCAATGGGAATGAGGCGCATTTCCCTCATCTGCTTTGACCAACCTGGAGTGCTTTTTACCGTTATTAAAATTTAGCACAGCACACAGCCACGGCCATTTCCATTTTATAAATTTTTTTTTTTTGCAATCTTAATCAGCGATGAAAACAGCTGATATTTCAACAGCATTGTCTGTGTGTATTCCCTACATATTGTAAATCTTAACTAAACTTTAAGATTTCCAAAAGCTACCAACATTTCCAAATTCAACATGTTTGATAACAGAGGATGACATCATAAAACAATTATTAGCTTTTTATATCTCAGTTTCTTGTGACTAACTGATAATAAAAATACCAAACGTTGAGTTTCCTTTACTCAGTAACACACATGTTGCAATACGATTATCATCAGTTTGTTTCTGAAAAGCTCAATGTTACCCTCATATGGTTCCAGTTAAAATCACCATATAGTTAATCAAACTCCACATATTTAAGTTTATTTTCAGAAAAGGCTTATGAAAAACCAACACGATGGTAAATAGCACCTCCTGATTTCAGATGCCACTCCTCATTGCGGCCATCCTTCTCACTGGCCAGGTAAATACAGGTCCTCATCGAGCCTTGTTTGTTCCAGTTCCCTTATTTTTTTTTCCCATTTCTGCTCTTGCTATAGATGTGGGCAGGCTAAGGTGTGTAGTTTTCCTTGAACATCAAGGTCCCTTACCATTCCCATTTTGAGGAGTGGCTAAACGCACTGGGTCCCCTTATCATGTTATATTTATACAACAAGGATGTTATGAATTACTAACAGTTAAAAGAGTAAAGCAACCAAAAAATGCCACAGAGAGCCTTGATGCATATTAATATGTATTAAAAAAATAAACTAAGTGACACTGCCGCATTACAGACACCAGCTGAAATATCCCTCCGCCTCATAACTGAAAGGTGAAAAAACTAATGTTTTTTTTTTCACTTTTACCCGATGTTTTGCAACATCCAACTGCCATGCACTTGGGCATTGTTGCTTCAACAATAGCTCTCGCAAATTTCAATGGTGAGGTCCTCTCGAAATCCGAAATAATTGTTGTTGATCGCAGCTGTGTACAACAGTTCCTATTGAATTAGCTTGTGGAGTGCAGGGCCTCTCCGCTAAGAAACGTCACAGGATGTGATGTCAGGCGGCCATTATTGCCCAAATATGGGCAATGATGGCCGCCCCAGTATCGGTGATCGCGATGACAATTTATGTTTTTATTTCTTTACTGATTAACGCTAAATTCATCACCACAAACGTATTAGTTTTAGGTTTAGGTAATGATCCACTGATTTTTCCTTGTTGACCGGACTTTCCCTTTAAATCATTTCCTGCTTCATCGTCTCCTCGTGATCGCTTTGACGCATTGTGGTATCACTGACTAATCGCGTCACGTTGTAATAATGCGAGACCTGAGCTGTGAGCATTTCAAATTCATGCTCGGATATCCAGAGTCTCGACCGCCGCGCCGGCGTCAGCGCGTTCTAGATGACAGGTACTGGCTATTAATTTTAATTCTATAAAGGATGTTTAAAATTTCGGGCTCTAAAAAAATTATTTTGTTCTCCAAAAGGGGGGGTTCCCGCGCTCCCCTCGCGCCTCCGCCTGTATCCACCACTGACATCAGGGTATAAACATGTTGAGTGGCCTAACCCAGAAGCAATAGACTGTAGAGAGGTGAGAGATATTTGTAGGTATTTATATAACCAAATACCCAAAACCAGTTCCAGTAAGTGTTTTAACAGACAATCCGAAGACTTGAAGACCAGTTATTTATTCTTCTCCCAACAATATGGTGACATTTACATCTTGAAAACATATGAGGATAGAACGTCTTCATTTTTTTTTTTTTGCTGACTGAGACCAAAACATAGTTTAAGGTAGTCTGTGGCAGTTTAAGGTGAGAATAGAGGTGATTGCCCAACTAGTTAGTTAAGCTTCATTTTGTTATTAATTGCTTAATTTATTCATCCATGTGAGGGGCTATTGATCTATTACCTGCAGCAATAGAAGCTGTGAATGAGCTGTGTAAGCGGTGCCGTGGACGGTACCAAACAGCTTCTATCCATCTGAACAAAAGACTCACCTCGAGGGGATCAAAAGAGAGTCCTCTAGATTGCACTGTCCACTTAATTTGGAGAGCTGAAATTATTCTTTTTAGAATATCAAAGCCTTTCAGAAGGACCAGCAGTCTCAAAAGGCCTAAACGTATCAAGCCATTTTCCTTTTGAGCATATTCAGCTCTCATTCGGAGAATGTTCAGTTGTATAACCTCCTAATATTGAAACATCCTGTATCACAACGTTTCGTTCCTTAAATGTGTCCTTTTTGAGAAAAAAAATAAGACTTAAACTAGTGTTTATTTGCAAAGATTTGGTCTTTTACCTTTATTTAGCAAAACTTATGTGAGTGAGACTTTAGCTGCAGTGGGTAACCACATTCATCATTTTTAAGTAGTTGTTTTTAGAGCGTAAAGTCTGGATGTAGGGTGTAAGAGGGTTATTGGGTGTTTGATAGTCAATCAACTAGTCACCTTTTTCTCAGTCTCTTTCTCTCGCAGTCTGCTGCCATACATTTGTCATTTTTCTGCCTCCTCCAGCTCTGTCCTCCCATTTTCTTCTCGCCCGCTCACTTTCTCTTATGTAAGTACTTCTCATTAATCACAGCCCAGCTCCAACTACTAAGACTTGTATGGATTTTTGTCAAATTGCTTCTGCCACATAAATCTAGTACATATAAATTTGTGTGCATTCAACTCTCAACTGATGTGTGATTAATGGTTGCGAGTACATTTGCCCGTTCCACTGCAGTTTGTTTGGCCTCACAACTGGCGAGCATTCATACCTCATGCTTGGCAAGGGATCACGTCATCGGCTTATTTGTTGCTGCAAGTCATTGTGGGAAATCTATCACACGACAGCAGGGGTCACGGGCAGTCTGGTGGATAATAACAGAAGACCTGGGTGCACTGAAACGATGTCACTCAAACCTCCACTGTGTCCATCCACATATTGATTTCCTGTTCATCTCTGTCGAAGTATGGAAAGGAAAACTGAATGAATTCATGGCACAATTGTACATGTATGTATTTAGATTTCACTACATTAACAGGCAGCTTGTTCACAACAATTGGAGAGATGTTAATCAGTACCACACAGATTGACTGAGTTTTTCGAGGAGCTTGGGTTTTGGATGGAGCTGCATACCCTCTGTAATTGTCAGTCAATTGTAACTTTTAATATTTGTTAATATTGCTTTATTCTTATTTTGCTGATTGATCTGTACATTGTCCTTGAGTGCTCTGAAAGGTGCTTTTAAATAAAATGTCTTATTATTATTATTATTATTATTATTATTATTATTACTATTAGTAGTAGTAGTAGTATGGAATAAGTGAAAACACAAGTAAGTAAAATGTGTTTGTGGGACAGGTAAAATAAGTAATTTAATTAATTCGGTACAAAATAAAGAGTGTACATGAACATAAGGAAGTTAGTTACTTGAAAGTAAATAGGTTTAAAAGTAGGTGAGTAAATAGGTAATTAATAGACAAATGAATAATGAAACAATTATGTAATGAAGTATATAAGTATCAATCAATCACTTTATTTATTTTGGTAAATTGTCCACATTAAACACAAGTAACAGCAAAAGAAAAAAAAGTATAAGTAAGTTATATATATAAGTATATATAAGTAAGTTAAAACTTACTTATATACTTCACTGAAATTATTTTCAATCGTTTAATTTTAATAATGTTACATTTAAGAATGCCAAAATATTCCATTGGAGTTACTTGCGAAGCGATGTTGATCAATGTTTTCAAACTAACTAAATATACTCATAGGTATCGTTTTTGCCTTAAAAATATCCAGTATATGTTCCCAGAACAAATTTGAGAGGTGGAATAAAATCTTTGATGCAATACCTTTGCGAAATGTAAACAATAAGAACAATAAAAAGGTGTAGTATCCATAGCATCCCACACTGTCATGACACTGAATCCCTAAAATGATGCTGTTCCTCTGTAATCCAATACACTTTTCAAGTGTAAGTCAAGACTAAGGACTTAAGTGCTTCATGGGATTTTCTGATTGTGAAGAATTGGGCTTCTTATTCCAGGGCAAATGCCATAAAGCCATACAAAATTGGTACAAAATGTGGAAATAAAATTACTTTCACACTTTGAAAACTAACACAGCAAGGCAAATAAATAAATAATAGAAAAATCTCTACATCAGCAGAATGCTGCTACCTGTGGCTACGACAAAAAGGGATCCTGAAGACTCTCAGCTCACCTGGTACACTGTCATTAAGGAAAATCCTCAAGAGGTCTCTTTGGTTTGTTTCCATGGATTGAAAATCAAGATGAAGTCTTCCAGGAACAACCCTTGTTATTCTCTTCATCATCAGTTGTGTAGTTTGAATTAGAAAAAGAAAATGCCATTTTGATTCATAACCCATACTCTAATTTCTTCTTCTGAAGAACAGTGAGGGCAATCGCCCCCTGATGGGAGACTGCAGTCCAGTGCTTCAAAATCACCCCCACTGTTACTATCCCGTCATACGTTACAATCACCTTAATGTTACTGCCTACTGCACACTGTCATCTCTGAATATTTAAATGCACATTTCTGGGAAAGAAGCCTCAATCATCATTGTTCAATAAGCACCGTACTACCTGATTATCTTTATCTGTGATATTCCTGAATGCTAAAAAAATAAAATAAAACATATAACCCTTGTTCATTGCATGTTTGTTTGTGAGGTTTTTTTTTTTCCTTCATTATGTGTAATGTGAACCGGAGTAGCCAAAGAGAAATTTTGCTGTAGTGATACATAAAAAATTAAAAAAAAAAATCCGACTCTAATTTAATAGAAGAACACAGCGGAGGGCAGACACAACGTCTTAAAAATGCTAAAACACAGCAGCAGTAGAGTGATGCTTTGGGTAAACATGCATGTGCAAATTCTCAGTCATCAGGGTAAACAATTAGCATATGTTGAGAAAATGTAAGCTTCATGATTAAGGAAATCAAATACTACTGTGATACAGCAATTCTTCATCATGTCGAAAAGCTGGCAAAAAATATGGAACTTACAGTAACTGTGTTTACTGTTATCAAACAGTGAAAAATATTCAATATATTTAAAATCTTTAAATGTTTTAAATAACTTATATAGTCACTTGGTAATCAGGTAAAAAAAAATTCTGCAGCCAGAACTGTAATCTAATAATTACTTAACTAGATACACCGAGTTAGTTCCACATGAGTGCCAAAACTTCCCTCTATTTAAAAAAAAGAAAAAAAAAATCATTATGGAATCCCACTTGGAAATGTTGACATCAGCTTATAAAACATGATCACAGGTAGAATCTGTACCATATGTGTCCATCTCCACTGCGAAGGCAATAAAATTACCCCAAACAACACCACCCTCGAGGGTGCAATTGCAGGAAAAAAAATAAACCGCAGAGAGAATTTATGTGATCACAATTAAATCAGCGTTATTGCAGGAGTTTCCTCATGAACTTGTTTATTTGTTCCAAACCAAACGCATAAAAAAAACTCGGCCCTCACTCCCTTTGCGCATTCATAAAATAAACATGAAATAGAAATCAATTCAACAGAGCCCTAACTGCTATTCCTCGGATGCCATTTCCCATGGTTGTGTGGGAAAATAAAATTTAAAGACAATAAAAACGTCATAAATTGTGGATATCAAACGCTTTCCTCCAAGGTTTATGGTTGAATTCCCCTCGCTGATGTGATTTTAAATCGTTATTTCACACCAGTGAGCATGAAAAGGAATTATAATTTATATTACAGTGGCATGCTTTGTGTTTCATACTATAGAGGTGATCAATGATTTCATTAATTAGCTCCACATATTTGAGCTTTGGGAACATTATTTTTTATTCCCTCTCCATCCTCTGTGTGCTCTGTGCTACATCAACGCTGCATCCGTTTTATCCTTGCACCCCTGCAGTTTTATATGCCCGTCAATCCCAAGCTATCAGGTGCAGTTGCCACACACAGTCGTCAAAAATTTAACCTCATATTAATTTGAGTCTTTTAACAATTTAGTAGGATCCCTATATCTTCGGGGCAACTGGCCATCTAGCAAACAACCTCAATCAAAAACAAAAACTGGGGGCATGAATTTAATGTTGGTTTGTGTGATGTCCACACAGGGTCAACAATATTCATACAGGCTCAATACATACATAAAGATAGGTAGAGATACTCCAACTAATGTTTACATAGATGGTTCTTGGAAGTTGCAGAAAACGGTATCCTTTCTGAGCCATCAAGGAGCTTAAAGCTGCAATAGGTAACTTTTGTAGAAGCATAATTTTTTACATGTTTGTTAAAAACCGTCACAATGCCCCGACAGTGAAGTATGAGACAGATATTCTGTGGAAAAAAATAAAGCTCGTCTGGCTCCTCCTAGTCGTCCTACTGCCATTTGCTGAAATGCACCGATCCAGGACAGAAACAACCAATCAGAGCCTGGGTGAAGTCTGGCTCTGGTTGTTTTTTAGCCGTGTCAGTCACTCTCGTGTACGTGCTGCTCACACCCCCTCCCCAGCACAGCACTACCATCACACACGCTCTAGATTGCTGGTGGGCTGCAGTTGTGTGGAGAAACAAGCTGCTTTACAGGAAAACTGACAATTTCTGTAATGAATCAGAGGCAGGGGACTCAAAATTCAGCAAGACCAGCAGAGATTCAGATCAGGTTCTTTATGAACAAAAATCAAAGACTGGGGCAAAAACCAAAAAGACCTCACAACCAAAAGACGGCACAAAAATAAACAGATTATCTGGACAGGCAGGGCAGGAACAGACAGAAACAGGGTGGCTCAGATCACTGGAGACAAGGGGTCAAAAATCCAAAAGAAAACCAATAAACAGAAACTTGCAGAAGGAGACTCACCCATACTCAAACAGACGACCTCACTGCATGAAAAGTGAGATTTTCGTCCCCGTAAACTACCGCAGATCTCCCTAATTTTCGGCAGTTAACGACAATTTGCAACCCGTGCTTGTCGCCGTTTTCAGTGCCACAAATTGTCGGAACCGGACTCTGACGTATGTGGAGAGCGATCAGCTGCACTAATGGCCCTAATTAGCATATGAATGCAGCGAACCCGCGCGGCTGGCCAGGTCTGGCTTGAATAACCTACTCAGTATTGGCTGAAACCACTTTTTTTAAATAAGTAAAATCGCTCCTGATTGGCAGCAAAACCACACGTGGCCAGTGCAGGCCAGAATGTTCTTACTCAGTATTGGCTGAAACCATTATTTTCAAACTAGTAAAATCACTCGTGATTGGTTGGTTTATATATATATATATATATATATATATATATATATATATATATATATATATATATATATATATATATATATATATATATATATATATATATATATATATATATATATATATATATATTTTTATGCTGTATATTCATGTTATCTTATGTAGGCTACTACACTATCATTAGGCTACCTTCAAGGACATGAATGAATTTATACAGGAAATTAACATTTGCCAGGAAGATGTTTATGCAAAGAAAGAGCTTTATTAAAAAAACACACACACACACACAACTATATACAACGCGAGGATCTTCCCACACATGCGTATCCAAAAAACTACAACTCCGTGAACTGTCCGTTTGCCTCCTCGGGGTTGTAGGCAACTGCTGGCGGCGTTCTTTCCGAGGGAGGTCCGATGTGCAGACGCCTGCTGTGCATGGCTTTGTACTTCGGCGTCGCCTCTAACCGGGACTGCAGCTTCACACAGAGTTCAGAGAGATCCGGCCTACGAAATGACGGCGGTACAATCCATCCAGAGACCCCGCCAACGACGCCATCTTCCTCGTCAGACATGAGGTCGACGGTGGCGGACATCCAGAGTTCCACTTCCTCATCAGCTAGCACGCTCTGCCTCGATTCCTGCAGCTGTAAAAAACAAAACAATGAATCAGTATTATGCGATGGGATGCACTGCGTATGGACACAACACATCTATCAATGCACCTGAAAAATAGTCACCAAATAAAGTCTTACCCTCTTTCTTCTCGCTCGACTCCGAGCTGAATTCTTGGCAGCTTCCGCCCGCATTGAGTTCTCTGGCTGCGTATATCTGAAGCTCCTGCGTACCGTCTCGTAATACGTCTTACAGGCGGCTGGAAAACATAAATGAGAGTGGTATGAATAAAAACCAAACGCAAGTCACAGTAACATTAAAAACAAGGGAGAAACAGTAAAACAAGTCCCTTACACACAATGTCGTCTTTATCAATATAGTGTAAATCGAGGCTTGCAGTTATTGCTCCGAGCAGATAGGAGGTAACTGCCTCATTATGACGCGTGCTTAGTCTGTGAAAACAAAATGTACAGTTATGATCGGTATCTATCCGTATCTATTTCCTTTTATCGCAGAATGAAAGCATATTCTTTAAATCTTACCCTTGCGCCGGTTCATAGCGCCTGCAATTTGTCTCCGAGTTGTGAAGACGGCGTACTGTAAATCACAAAAAATACACCCTTAGCTTTGGGTTATGGCTAGGCTACTTTTAGCTTAGCTAGCAGTCAAATATATTCTTACCGCAAGCTTTTGTGCATCCGTCTTCTCTTCTTGGAGTTAGTCTCTCCCGCACAGTTCTTCGACTGCAGCGCCGCCATCTTGTCCTCTATGGACAGCAACCTGGAGTTTACCGAATTCTGCAGTTGAGTGAACCTCTCATTCATGTCGGCAGTATGTTGAGTAAGCTGACGAGACAGTCCACTGATAGCAATCAGCAGTTTCTTCTCGTCAGTCTGCGGACTGGCTGAAAGTTGTGGATCGCGTCCTAGAGGAGTTGAACGCGAGACGTTGTCCGGCATACCAGTAAAATCCAAACACAGTAAAGTCGTCGTCTTCTTCTTCTTCTTCTTTAGGATTTAACGACAGCTTGCATCCATAGTTGTTGCATTACTGCCATCTATTGGATCCTAATATATATCCTTCAAATCCTTATGATCCCAGGAAAAAAAAAAAAAAAAAACGAAAAATCTTTGTACATCCCTTTTCTATACTTAATAATGCAGATAATGAATCACTACAAATTATTATTTTATTTATATTTGTATCCTCCACCCATTCTAAAGCTAATAATATAGCACATAATTCTACCGCATATATACTAAAATAATTAGATGTTCTTTTTGAAATATTAATTTTTAAATCAGGAATCACTACAGCTACACTAGTTGCTTCATTTTTGGGATTTTTTGAACCATCAGTATAAATTTGCAAATTATCATTATATTTAATCTGTATTTGATTGTAAAATTATTGGCAGATATCTATTATATTTCTTGTCTTAATATTTAATAATGATCTATCTATATTAATATATTTCCATATCCATGTAGGTCTCAAAGCCCACAATACTGTTGGACTGAATTATTTGTTATATACATTAAATGTTTTTGCTCTATCATCCCCAATCCATCCAAAACTATTAAATTGACCCTTTCGTCTTTCCCAACAACTTTCTAATACTTTCATAACTGGATGATCTTCATTATGTCCTTTTAAATTTATCCAGTAATTAACCATTATCTGTTGCCTTCTGATACATAATGGCATTTCTCCTGATTCTATTTGTAAAGCACATACTGGAGTTGATTTAACTGCCCCTAAACAAATTCTCAATGCTCTAGCTTGAATAACGTAATTTTTTTTTTAACCTACTTAGCCGCTGAACCATATACCACACTCCCATAATCTATTCTTGACCTAATTAGTGACACATACACATTTTTATGCGATTCAAAACTTGCACCCCATGTTAACCCTGCTTTCATTTGAGCGTTTTAATGGAATACTGGGAAAGTTTAATCACAACAATAGGACAATTGAAGTCCAGATTATGAGGCAATTTCAGCAGAGCCAACAGCTTCATATGCCATGGACATGTGAATATGGTGCAGAATTTGCCAGTATTTTAGGAAGACAAATGGTTGGGACTTTGTCATGCAATGACACAGCTGATATGCTTTATGTGAAGCACAGTGTTTTGGTGTCAGCAGAACGAAAGCCAATAGAAGTTTGGGGCTTGCAGGGAACAGACACGTCATACCCAGCATAATTTCTGCCAGTTGAGCGCATTGCTGGGAGATGTGTAGTTAATACATCCTCTGTGCATTTAAGTAAGACCAAAAAAAAGGTCACTGCAGTCATGCCACTATGCACAGTAGTTGAGCTCTAGGAGACTGTGATCTCTGCAGACCTCTCATTCTGATTCTAATGTTTGCATGGAATGCACATTTTACCTTGCTGATTCTGATTCACATTTTACCAACTGATTCTGATTAAAACAAATTTTTTAAATAAAATATTTTGTGTATTTTTTTTACATAACATTTGCCATTGCTAATGGCATACACAGTAATCTAGCATACTTTAATTAAATAAATCAATTCAAGGTAAAATGTAAGAGTCTATATTTAAGTTATATAGAGCCTGATCTATTTGTACCAGAGATTTTCTTACCTTTTAGAGAAATGTCACTTGGGGTAAAACTCCCCCTGCAACCCTGATTTACATTTGTTTAGCTCACAGCATTTTCATTTACATGTTAAAGCCTCCCCTAGAATTAGGAGGAGGGGGGTCATGGGGGGACAACTCCCAAGGTAGGCCCACGTCAATTTCTGACAATTCACGGCAGTTTTCGGTGTTGCCTGCAAATTGCCGTGAACAGCCGTTAACCTGAACTTCCACGACAATCTACAGTGCCGCATAGTGACGAAAATCTCACTTTTCATGCAGTGGCACTGATGTCTGGTCTCAACAGTTTATATGGAGGATGAAGCAGGTGAAACTGATGAGAAGTGATTGCAGCAGGGGTGGAGTAAGGCAGGTGTGCAGAGTAAGTAATTAGACCAGACATCAGTGCTGAGGCTCAAAGCAAGAAATAAATCAGAAACCAAACCTAAACTAAAAAGCTGACAGGACAAGACAAAACTCAAAGTAGCCAGAAAACCTAAGACAGGGGAGTACAATAACATAACCATTACATTTCCTGACAATTTCCTACGCAGACATATGAACATTACAGCTGCACGGCATGCTCTGCTGTGGAGGGAGGGCTGTCTCGCAACAGAGAGTAAGGGGGAGGAACCTGTAAGTTGTGCTTTTTTAAATGTTCAGGCTAAGTCCACGGTTTTCTCAAAACGTCCTACTCCACTGGCATAATTCTGGTCAGCTATTTGAGGGTTGCTCAAAAGGAACAATTGATTTCCTTTAAATTGGTTGGTGTGTGAACTCAACATTTTTAATATAATTTCGGTCAGGGTAATTTATAAACCTTAATTACAGCCATCTGTATCCATTCTGAAACCATTCAAAGTGTGTTTGAGTCTGTTGTCTTATAGGAACTACCCAGTATTGTTCAAGTTTTAATAACCTAGCTGTTGATTTCAGATGAGGTTCAACAACATGTTAATAGTACTCCATCTTTAATATTGCACCCACTTTTTGCAATACATCAGTAGCAACAGTTCTCCTGCATCATACTACCACTGCCATGCTTTACAGGTGGAACAGAATTGTTATCTTTGAAAGCGTCATATTGACTGCTTCGAAACCGTAATCATATCATGCACACAATGACTGCATAGACAATTCTTATTTGGAACGGAAACATCCGCCAGAGAGGGCATTTCAATAAATACTAAATAAAGTCAGCGCCATTCATGAACTGGTTGGTCTTCTCTGTGCAAGCGAACGGGTTATGACTCCATCTTCATACAAGCTTATTTTCAACATTTTTGTCAAAGGATTTTTAGAAATCCAAGTAGAAAAGTAAGCATTCAGGGCCACACACCATTTGAAAGACTAAATCCAAATAATTTATTTTGAATAAGACTTTCAACATCAAAAAATGCAAGACTGTCCTCTATGCATTCCTTCCTATTCAAGTAGATTTTCAGTTTTTGAATGGCTACAGCTGCCCTTATTGATTGGTATTTAAACTATGAACAAACCAAATAGTAAGAATGGTTGTCTAAAAAGCTTAAAAGATGTATAGATTACTTCTTACTCAGAAGAAGAGCACACTGAACAATGACGGAATGCTCTTAGTTGTTGAACTGGAAAGACAATCATCTAAAAGTTATAGACTTATTATAGATACAGTTACATGTAAGGTGTATGCGACATTTGGAAAAAAAAATACTCTAAGTGTGATGGCAAGTCACACATTGCAAGATCCACGCCTCACCACTAGTTTGCTTCACTTTACTTGGCTTTGCAGTCAATACTTCAAATACATTTTCGCATCTATTATGTTTTCTTTTGTTTACTATGTTAGTTTATTTTGTCATCTCACCTTACAATGTTCATACGGAGTGCACACGTATCAACACTGCAAGGTCAAAATGATCAGAATATTTCGTATTAATAGCTAATTTCTTTGTTTGAGTTACCTGGATGTTTGGCTTCCCCTTCCTGGTCGGCAAAAGGCGGTGCCAAGGTCAGAAGGATGAGGTCTTCTTTCATGCTCCGTGCTCAACTAAAGGTTAGTTACCTGATCGATATCACCTGTTCTGAAACCAAAAACGCAGAGTATGACAGAGCGAGGAAGGACTACTCAGAATTGCTGCTTTCCACTCGGGGTAGATCAACCATTTTTTTCTGAAACGGGGCCCTGAGGTACGGCTGACTGCCTCGTTAGACTGAACTATCGTGCATCGTTGCCAGAGGGTTGTCTGGGTTTTATTTCATTGTTGTGTGTTAGTTTGTTCTGTGGCAGCCATTTTGTTTCCCCCTTGTGTGTCATATGGTTTGGCGAAACCAGTATTTCAGTCCCCTGATGTGTGAGTTCAACAGGTCAGTTTGTTGCATGTTTGTTTGAGGTTTGGTCAGTTCTGTCTAGTTTATTAAGTTGACCTCTTTTGTTGGTCTGTCTGTCTATGTTTTGAATTTGTTAATCATGTTTCATATTTTTAGGTAAAATAAAAAGAAAACATCTTTCAAACTAAATACCTGTGTTCTTTATGCTTTACTGCTTGGTCCCTGACAGTAAGACATAGATATTTTTTGGCCAACAGTCATTTATGGCTTAACTTCTACATGGGTTTTATATCAAACAGAACTTTAAACACCAAATTTATAAGATGTATTGTGTCGTTCTGTTTTGATTTCCACACACTTCAATAAATAAATAAATTAATAAATAAAGCAGCAACCATTGAAAGAAACCATGTGGCAAAAAGATGAAAGGAAAATCATGCAAAAAAAAGGAGTAGAGAAAGATTAAAAAAGCCTTTTAATTGAAAATTATACAATCATTTATGCCAAAAAGAAAATGTTATTTTCACTGGGAGCTTTTTTCTTCTACGTTTCTGTCTTTGATGTTTTGTAACTTTTATGTGATGTATTTGCTTTTTGTTCAGAAGTGTGTCAAATACAAAAAAAAACCCCACATCTTTATTTCTGCTTTGATAATTGTCAGTAAAATCAATTTAACTATTACTGACTACTGAGGTTCAACTTCGACCAATTAATTGCCTGATAACATAAAGCCCAGGTTATAGACTCTGCATAGGTTTAGCCTTAACAATTAAATGTGCAAGATACATATGCCTAAGTGTGCAAACGGTTTTCTGGTATGCATTGCCTAAACAATAATGACATGCATGTTTATTCTATTTGTCTTACTTCCATTTTTTCCACAGTAAAAGTTAACTCTATCTATCTATCTATCTATCTATCTATCTATCTATCTATCTATCTATCTATCTATCTATCTATCTATCTATCTATCTATCTATCTATCTATCTATCTATCTATCTGTCTATCTATCTATCTATCTATCTATCTTTGACGGCATTTTTGCTCTTAGGTTGTTGGAGACACTGCAGCTTACTCAGAACTGGAGCATGGGGAAAAGATTAGAATGAATCTGTAATTACCTACCTTGTAATCGCCTCATACATCAACCTAGACCCACAAGGAAAATTGGAAATCGATACTTAAATATAGATGAGGGGACATTTATGCATTCACCCGAACAAAAGCACATAAATGCACAAAGCATGAGTGCATAAACATATTTATATGTTTGGGCACATATATCTATATATGTATATATCTATATCTACACATATATATATATATATATATATATATATATATATATATATATATATATATATATTTATTTTATATATTTATTTTTGCTGCATTTAAATCGATCTTCTTGATCTATGAGAACAATTTTTGCAAGCCGTGACAAAAATGTGCAACATTAAAACTCAAAAACAATGCACTACTGCACATTTTCACCTTATCATCGCAGTATCATATTTCTTTTTCTCTCCCTGTGCGCTTCCAACTAAATTCAGATTACTATTATTTTCAGACATAACTGCCCATTAGAAATAAATTCTGGAGGAATCCACTAAACTCACATATCTTACCGGACATTACAAGAGCTCTGGAGATGATCAAAACTGGATTAAAAATGAAGTGATTGCGAACTGAACAAAAGTGTTTTACAATGTTGGTTCATTACTCAGGTTTGGACTGTCTACCTGCTTTACCCTATTTGAATTAACATTGCTTTTTTTTCTCAGAAATCTGCAGAGAAGGGACAATGCAAAGTGTGTTTGAAAGACTCTCATAAAATCCTTCTTAAAGTTTAATTTATTATCAAACGTGTCAAAGGAGAGGCTTAAGAGCCACATAATCATTAACAGCCACAGCACCAGAGGACCGATCTTTAAACTTTCTTGTAACAAAATCTAAAGTTTTAGTTGCCAACTATTAGTTAAGTTGACACAGTGACCCATGAACATCTACAGGGTATGTAGCCAGATCATTAAGTGCCAAAGGACAACACTGAACATGAAATGTCTCCTCCCTGATTCAGCTCTTTCTATTGTGTCAATAAAAACTTATTTTGAATATGTGGAAAGCCATAGTGAGCACAAGTTCTGCACAAAAACTCTAGAGGATTTTATTCCTTACATTAACTAACTAGCAGGGGATGTAACAGAGGTAACACAACATTGGTATTCTTGTAAACTCGCTGGATATATTATCATGTATTAACTAGTCATCATTTAGATAATATTATCTGCATGCAACAGCATTACTCAACTTACATAATTTGGGAAAACAAAACGATATGAAGTTTTCAGCCTTTTGTTGGCTCTGGCTGATTTGCTTAACATGATTCTGATGCACACCATGCAGCCCTGCTCAGCAGCACATCTCCTATCCGTGATCATGGTGTGTATGCTCATGGTGCGTTTAAAAAACGCTAAAAAAAAAAAAAACATGTTGTGCGGAGACAGAGGGGACAGATTCAGGAAGTGCAGGGGACAAGTCCCACATATACCATGCATCCATTATGCCCATGTTAATGAGCATTTCAAGAACCATATTTAGTCTCCAACCCTTAGTTCTCATACATAACCTGACAAAAAGCCTTTCCAGTGTAGATATAAAAATGATAAGCAAAAAAACAAACAAACAAAAAAAAAAAAAACAGGCCACAATGATGTGCGCCACGTTCGGCTATAAGTTCTGCTGATGGCTGATGTTGCTATACAGGGCCGAGCTAGCATTATCATCAGGTGGAATGTGAACAACAGTAAGCATGACTCCAGTAAACCTGCTGCGTTGTAACATTTGTTGTGGATATACATACATAACACTCCATTTTTATTACCACATTCACTGGTCCCGTCAAAGCGTTGCTTTCAATAGCATGTCAGCTCGACTGGCGAGTCAGGAATAAATGCATGTGGCCATGTTTCAGTAAAGAATGGAACACAGCGGTCTCTGGTAAAGTTATCCGAAGCCACCTGAAACCTCAATTTGCTAATTTTGTTGGTGAGGGATCTTGCATTAGCATGGGAGAGGACTGGAAGAAGTCGTTTATGTGGCTACTTCCATAGCCCAGCTAGCCTGCTGGCCCTATATCTCCGCATCTGCTTGAGCTTCCTGTTCTGCCTCTGCTTTTTTTCTTGTTGAGATGGTAGTCATAGAGAGCCAGGTGCCCTAAGTATGTATTCAGAGATTTTGTATGAAACAGTCCAGTATACATACCATACTCCACAGTGATATTCCTCTCACATGAAAAGCCAACCCTCAACACATCGTGTCGACTGTATGTGATGTTAGCTTAACAAAGTGTTTAGGGACAGTAGGACATATATAACAAATAATAAAACAAGGCACTGTTAGAGTGAGCGCCGAGCCACTGCGTCTACGCGTGCCACCATCCACACATCACTGTACTGTAGAGCATTCCCTTCTGTTCAATTCATTTACATTGGGTTTTAAGATTTTCAATGATTGTAGATAAAGGTTTTTTTTTCTTGATATAACCACATAAAAACCTTTGAATCTTTGCTTGTCTGCTTGGATAACCATGAGTAGAGTCAGACTAAAGTCCATATTTTGACTAGGCCATTCCACAAACAGTATTTTTCACACTATAAGTTGCGCTTTTTTTCATAGTTTGGCCAATCCTGCGACTTATATTCAGGTGTGACTTATATATCAAGTATAAATAGTAATTCATTTGACCAGCAAGAACCAAGGAGTAAACATTACCATTACCATCTATAGCCACAAGATGGCTTGCTAGGCTTGTGAAAACGATCCTGCTCCAGTATCACTTAAGAATGTATTCAAACATTAACTTATAGATAATAAAGACTGGTGACATGTTTGAACAGAACCTTGTTATTGGGCTGTCCGTGAAGCTAATAACAGCTAGCGCAAGCAGAAAAGTCTGTTGTCCAGGCAGGTTACAACTTCACTTATGCACGTGAGCTTTATGTTGCTCTGAAACATCCGTGTCGTGCTGTTATCTTAGCACGTTGCATTGTTATGCTCACGGTCTAATTTAGACGTAATTTTGACAACTTTTAGCGCAATGCCCTGCATGCTGGATAAAACCTTGCTGGTTGGAGCTGCTAATTTACCCCATTCATCCTCCCAGGTATGTTCAGTGTCCGGTTGTGGATGCTGCTGTGTAATTTAATACTTTGTCTTACCAGATTAAATGTCAGTTTTTAGTCTTGGATTATGTGAAATGAATGTCTAAATAAATGCGTATAGTCTGGTGCGACGTAGAGTCCGGTGCGACTTCTATGTATTTTTTTCCTCTTTATGACGCATTTTTTGACTGATACGCCTTATATTTCGGAGCGACTTACAGTCTGAAAAATACGGTAATATTTTTTGAAAAGTCTTAGGGATCTTCAAGATGTTTTATGTAAATCTGTAATGGGCCTTTGCATTATTTTTAGTCAGCAGTGGTTTTGCCTTGGGACTCTCACATGGATGCCATTTTTACTTACTTTCCTTATCATAGCAGACTTTATCTGAGGCAAGTGAGGCCTGTGGTGCTTTTAGACGTCGACTCTGATATGTTCTCAAGGTTCTTTTAATTGGGACTTGGTATGTTTCTTTTTGACGTGTCTTAGCCTACTTGATGTTGGAAGACGTGTTCTATCTACAGAATGGTTTTGATTACACCGGTCTAATACTAATCAGGCCTGGTGGCCGTAATTGAAACTGAGCCTAATTCTTTTTTTTTTTTTTCATAAAAGTTACTTAATCGTTTGACAAGGGGCCGATTATAATTTCTTGTAAATTGTCGGGCATCAATCCACAATGACCTTATAGAAACATGACATTGATAAAAATTAACATAAGCTCTGATGCTGCATCCAAAGGAAAATGCCAAGACAACAAAGTCATAGAAGAACAACACACAAACTGTTTTAACATGTTATATTTTAATTTCAGCAGAGACAAAAATGACAAGCAATTTATTTACACAAAACTGTACAAAAGCAAATTAAATTATGTAAAATATCTCATAAATAGAAGTGGACTTGCGTTCAATACACTTTGCCATGTTCAGCTAAGCTGCGTGCATAGTGACTCATATTAAACAATGATAAATTTGTTCCTCAAATTTCTCTATATCAACATCCATGTCGCAGGACAAATAGTAATGGGTAATATTACAAATCTCATTACACGCTGTTAATGCTTTTTTTCTAAAGGAGAGACGAGAGCCCCCACTGAACACACAACCCAGGCAGGTGAGCTTCACGCTTTTTGGCAAATGTTAAAGAATCCTAACACCCACTCATTTGGGGCTCGGTGTCCGTTGCCTCAGTGTATCAGTTAAAGAAACAACCCTCCAAGCCCATCATAGCTCAGAAAATATGTAGAATAGGTTGGCTTCATTGTAGTTACTCGTGTATGACAGTCTTTCTTTCATGTCTTTTCATTTACACCCTGTAACTGTCTCTGTTTTCACTTTATTTGATGTTGAACTAAAAACAAAATCACCACCTTGCAACATCATAGCATACCCTGCAGCACGCTCATTTGTAGGACAGGGTTTCATCATAATCTCTAGATATGCAAACTCTGTAAATCTGTATCGCCGTTTTATTTTCCACTCAACACTTCGTGAGGTGTGCATTCCGGCAGGGCGCTCTTCTCCCTATCTATCCCTCCTAGTAAACCGTCACATTAGCATTTTTCTATCAGCTCCCCTTGACTGCAAGCAGTCAAATGTTTTCGAACACTTTCTTTTTTCTTGTTTGTTTTTCTTACCTTCCCCCGCTTTCTTTAACATTCAGAGCTTTTTTAGATTCAGTTCTAGAGCTTTTGTTTCATGCACAATGAAGGTTACTTGACCTCTGTTGTCACACGTGTACATGAGCGGAACACGACGAAAAAAAAAAAAAAAGTAAATCCAATAGATCAGTTCCACCAACAAGCAACTTTTCACCTGCACCTGTATTCATTCAGTAATGCACTAAGGATGCACTAGGAAATGGGTAAGTCAACAAGTTAACTGATCCAGAGTGAAGAACAGCCATTTAAATGTTTAGACCCTATACTGGCTTACTGACATGTGACAAGTTGTCCTTCAAAAAGCAAGAAAACAAATTGTTGACATCGTGGTATTTCATCTAAGATATGCAGATGACTTTCAGTGCTTAAATGCCAACCCCATCTACTTGTTAGCGTGATCATTTATGCACCATTCCAGACCAACAGTTAATCCTATCAATTGGTATAAAAAGGCACAATTGCATATTTGCATTCTCTCTAATTTTGTTTTGTTTTATCCCCCCCCCCTTTTTTTAGAAGCACTCTCAGTATACAAAGTGGAACCAGATAAAGGAGAAAAACAAAGAGTGAAACACAGTACATCATTGCGACCATTTCCACAATTTTATCTGCAACTGTGTGACTCATCATTGTAAGGGATTAAAACAATAAAATACATGAAAAATTGTCTAGTCTAATGGTATACATCTGATATAGAAGAAAAAAAAAAACATTGAAAGTATTTTGTGACATGAGGCAACTATAAAATTTGTTAATGGGTGAAAAAAAAAATCCATTGTTCAGTCTTGATTGGTGTACAAAGTCGCATTACATGGGTAAAATGCAAGCAACAAGATGGGCTTCTGTTTACAAGAGAAATTTTTTTTTGGTAAATTTTTGTACATTTTCTTTTACAGTTTTTATTTATTTATTTTTTTCATCTTTCCTCCTCTGTAAGTGAAGTACGTTGCCATTAAACGTGCAGTAAAAAGTAAATATTTATGTATACAGTTGATAAGTATTAGGAGCACTTTCTTTCAAACGACAAGTATTACTTACAGGCTATAGATTGCCGGAGTGGGGTTTTTAGAAAAAAAACTGAAAAAGCACCTCCGGTTGAGCAAAAGGGGGATTTTGCTAAAGTACAAAAACAAACAAACAAAACAAACAAAGAAAAAAATAAAAGTTACATTGCATCTCTTTAATTACAGTGAGATTTGTGCCTCTGCAGCTTCAAAAATTATAATAATAAAAAAAGAAAACAATGTACACAGGGAGGCACAAAATCTCAACAATAATATTTGTGTGTAGAAAGAGTAGTTGTATAATTATATGGGTTGTTTAGTTGAGACATCACATTCTTATCGCTCATTCTTCCACAAAACAAGTAATGCGTACTTAAAGCGAGGTTCTCTGAGAAAGCTTTCTTTTTCTTCGTCTAAGGGTAATACATCATCCTATTTGTGAGTTTTTGGTTTGACATTGACAGCAAAATTTCTCAAAATTTATTCCAAACTGCCACTGTTTTTGTGCGATAGTTCCCTAACTTTGCCAATTCTTAGGCCCTGTCCACACAGCAATAAAAACGAGATTTATTTTTCTGTTAACAAATCTACTTGATGTTTTAATCACGATCTTTGTACAAACACTCCCTGCTTTAAAAGGCACCACTGCTGAATAAATTCTCAGACTGGCCGGGACTTAAATGTTTCTATGGCCTTACAAGCAAGTGGTTCGCATGACTCTGAAATATAAAATCACCGCTGTGGTTTTCAGACAGCTCGGTATCCATTATGTGGTGCACATTTATTTCTTCTGATTGCAGTCATACTGTGCATGTGTTAGGGCGTCCACAAACAAGCAGATTCCATTTTTTGTTTTGTGCTCCAGACAACTGAGACCGAGATGCTTTTGAATCCTTCCACTCCGGAAGCTATTTTCCAATTGTGCCATTTTCAGAGAGAACCTGAGCCATTTGTGTGAACCAGAATGGCATTCACACAAATAGCAGAAATGCAACAAAACCTTTCCGTTTTAACCAAAAAACAACAACAAACACAAACAAACAAAACACGTTGTGTGCACAGGGCTTTACATTCATGGTATAAGAAAGCAACCGCTATGAGCGCTTAAAGGATTCCAGTGTATGGGTGTTGATGTCAACTCGAAGGCTTTTGAGCGAAGAGTGAAAAACAAGATACTGGCCACACTTACGCCATGGTATTTATTGCTCAGTCCTACTACACACACACTCATGCGCACAAATGAAAGTAAGACATGTCTGTCCTTGCAACTTTTCCAGTGCTAACTCAACCATGGGAATGCTTCTCAGTCTCCCAACACCTCTAGAATTTTAATCTCTTGCCAACACACTGTGCTTAACCCAACTTGCCACCAATAAACACAGTTAAACTCAATAGTTTGTATACTCTTCTTACTAAGGTGATCTGATAATAAACCATGCTTCTCGTGATTGTAGACGTTTCTTGCATTTCTCAAGGTGGGGTTTCGTCTCAATCTTAGCAAAGATTATTAAAGACAAAACAGCAAGAGACTGAGTAAAGGTAGCAGGGGTGGGGGCAAAGCCGCTTGCTCTGTTGCCATCTTCCGATGCGTATTTACAATGAGTGACACTTGCGTAAGGTGCTCACGCTGTCGGTCATTCATCACAAGTTCATCATTGTCTCTACATGGAGTTGTAGTCCAGCCAGGAAAGTCCATTGGCTTCTAACCTAAGAGCTTCTGTATCGCGAAGAGGGAAGAGTTTTTAAAGCTAAGTCTTTCCAGTCCCTTATGAGATTCAAATTCAGCCGGGTCGCGGCTTGCAAGTTCAGTTACAAACTCTAAAGATGGACGATTCCATGGTCAGTATAGTGAGAGAGTCCGTTGCTTTGTTTAGCCAAAGGGCATCTTGGCCAGACTGTTATGAGTTATAAAAAAAAAAGGCAAAACCAAGAAAGACTCCGCAGTCCAAAGAATCTGCGAGTACAATTCTGATTCCAGAAAACGAAAAGACAAAGGGAAGGACGGAAATAGGCTTATTTGTACAGTGTTATCTTTAAAAACAGCAGTTCTTTCTGTGGGGAACGTTGGAGTAGTCATGCGTGTGCTGTACATCTAAAATGAGTTGATTAACTTTACAGATGGACTATCAGGCAGCAGGCTGGCTCCCAACAGCGAGACTCTCCATTAGTTCCTCCTCCTCTTCTCAGCCGGTACACGGCCAGATTTAGCACTTTAAGAAAATGTTCTGTGTTTACATGTTCACTCAGATGTTTTGTTAAGGAGTAGCTGTAACATCTTTGGAGAAGTTTTAGTTGGATCGTGGGTGGGTAAAAAAAAAAGCATCTAAAACAGCAACAGTTATGGGTTGAGTACCTATCCTTCACGATGGGTTTTAATGCCACCGGCGTTGTGGTAAACCTCCTGGATTTACAGGTACACCTCCCGTCGCGTCAGAGTGCCACAGGAAGTGGGCTTGTACTCGCCGGTTGGCGCCAGGGGGATCTCCTCGGTAGGGAGTCCCAGCGTCTCTTCTCCACCTCCTGGTGAGCCATAGGAAGGCGAGCCAAAGGCCTCGTATGAAGAAGAGGAGGAGGCCATCTTCTTGTTGAGCAGGTTGCGGTTGCGGTCTCCCATCATGTGCGTGGCGGTGGGGTCTCCATTAGCCATGGCGGCCATGGCGAGGGTCTCTTGGCTACCTGGCTGCTCCGTGCTGCCACTGCTGCTGCTGCTGCTCCCGCTGCTGCCATTGCCGGTCATGAAAGTGGAAAGCTTTGGTTGTTGTTGTTGGGGGTTGGTAGTTGACTTGGACGGCCTTCGCTCGGGCGACGTGCGCACAGGCATCCAGCAGGAGTCCGAGTGGCCGTACTCGTTGCACTCCCGGGTGCACTTGCCAGTCATGGCTACGTCAGGCAAGGGCCGTGAATCTGGAGGAAACAAAGGAGAGAGAAAACAGGTATTCATTGAGAAAATATTTGATAAAATTATAGTTAACACAACTGCTGTGGCATGTTTTCATTATTTAGCTATTGTAAACCCATTAGTCTATATGTTTTTGTCCCCTTAAGAGGTCTTTATTAGTGAACAAGAAACAAAACAATGGTTAGGCCCGAATGTTCGCTGCTCTCTTTGTACCAGTGGGTACAATACAGCTCTAAGTAAGAAAACTGCATTTATTTTCATGCAGAACCATTATCCAATGACAGCAAGACTAACAAAACTACCCACAACGAACAGAAGACACTACTGGGTACAATAGCCTCAAACTAAAAAATAAATAAACAACAACAAAAAAAATAAATAAAAAGAAGGGGCGTGAATCAGAGTTGAAATAATGTCATGCTTCAAAACACATTAGTGCTGATAAGGGAGGGGATCTGGGCGCAGTGGTGGGAAGAGGTGATTTTGTGTTTTCAGCTCGCCGTCATCTAAGATTTAAGATGCTCTCTTCATGTGAGATGGGAGCACAACTGACACCCTGTTTTTCTCTCTTTTTACCTTTCATTTAATTTTTTTTTTTCTTTTTAGCTGATTGACAGACGACAATCACGCTCTCATCTAAGTAGCTTAATAGCTTTACGGGGCTCAAGCGCTTAGGTATCCTCTTAAATCCACCATTAAGTGGCCTTAACCAATTACCTATCTGAATGCTGGTCTGAGATTAGCAACGTTTGCTGCATTACGGTAGAAAGTAAATTATGTGCTTACAATGGCAAGCTGGGACAACACGCCAGCCCCACTGTCAGACAATGGAATATGTGGTCGATATTTCAAGCTGATGAGTGTGCTGAAGATTAGATCATAAGTTTAAAAAAAAGAGGGAAGAAGCAAGGGGGTCTTTGCCACAGCCTCAATGCTTTGAAATGAGACAGCCGGAGGAGTCACGGGGGGTGCTGTGTTAGATGCTGTTTGTTTATGACCTTATGATGCAAACTATGGAAAACCAAAATCAAGCAAAAGCAAGGGTGAGTGCAAATCAAACCAGGCATTCCTTTGCTCAGAGAAAGAAAAAAACAAAACAAAAAACAAAGGGTTTGGACCATAGCTTACTTTTAATGCTCTTTATCTCCTGCAAAAGAAACAAAAAATAGAACAGAAATCACTTTTAGATTCTTTATGTCTGTAGCGTTAAAAATGTGCAGGAAAGATATGTTGATCACAACACCAAAGGAAAAAAGATTTTGCAGAAAAAAAAGACACATGACTGGGGACACAATGCAGCTGAAACAAGGACAGTAAAGTAAGAAGAGACAGGAAAATGGAAAAGGCAATTCAGCCGGGGTCCTATAGATACAGCATTGACTGCAAATTTTCTCAATAAAATGTCAATGTTACTTCAAGAGTGCCATTCCTTCTGTCAGGTGATTGGGTTCTTTGCTTACTACTGGAATACAATGAACCACTATTTACTCCGACTCTTTATTTTTGGCTAATTTGCGAACTCAAAACCTCAAATATACAAATATATGAAAAGGGAGGAAAATGAAACACATAAGGAAAAAAAATGGAGATGTGACTGCAATGAAAATTAAAATGGCAGCTGATGTGATGAGAATGACAAGTGTTGCTTTGGATCACAGCATGTCTCTCCCTCCCTTTTCTCTCCGCTTCAGCTTGACAAGCCGGGCCGTCAACGAGACAAGCGGATAGCAGGTACGGACTTCCTCGCTCGTTTTTTTTTTTTTTTTCCTCTTTCTTTCACTCTCACGATTGAGCCATCAGTCTACCCACAATGCACAGCGTCCCTCTTGGGGGGCATCTGTGCCCTGCTCCTGAAACGCTCTTATGATTTTGCTCCACACCTCTAATCGTATTCAGACAAAGAACGGAGCACGCCTAGGCAAGCAACCTTTAGCACCCCATCTCTGCTTGCTTCCACACTCATACGCGGAGGTAGGGTAGCTAGCGCTCTGCGTGTTGTGCACTCTGATAGAAAAGTGATTTCCAAGCCATGCTCCACTGACTCAGCAGGCCTGCTAAAATCGAGGACATTCCCCACTGGGTAAATGAATTGGGCAGCTATTCCGTCTTTTTTCTCTTTCTTTCTGTTTCTGTTTAATATTGATCCCCTCGTCTGAGATTGGGTCATCATTATGGACACTTTGGCCCAGCTAGAGCCTCGCTTTGTGTGCACATACTCTTTAACCTAATGTCTGAAGTAATGTTGATGTGATTAAACATCCAAGATCCTCTAATATTTTGTTTAAATTATAAGCAATTAATACCATACATGCAGTATGTTATCAGTGTATCAACCCTTCAGACCACTCAGGTATTCTGGCTCAAATCCACTCTCCATACCCAGAACCAGAACCACGGAAACACGGAGAAACAGCATTCAGTTCCTATGCTCCACTTATCTGGAACAAACTTCCAGAAAACTGTAAAAGTGACAAAAGCCTGAGTTCTTTTAAAATCAAGATAAAAAACACACTTGTTTAGGATTGCCTTTGACTGTTCTAGTTAAACGGTTTACTGCAACATCATTAGTTCAAGTTTGCAGTCCAACTGTTTTTATTATAAATGTGAAAAGAAACGTCAATCACTTCAAGTTTCTCTTTGTGAGATTTTGACCAAAACCTTCTTGACCAAAACAGTTTTTTCATAATAGTCAAATAAAACTTTTGTTAACACATTTGTTAACAAAATAAAAGTACCAGCTACCTAGAAAATGCTAGTCTAAATATTGGCACTGACCCAAAAACACTTTCAGTCTCAGAACATCTCCAATCTCTGTGACATAGTGTTTTTAGCTCATGCTATTGTATGTATTATTAAACAACTGTATTTATAGAGCAACCAATAATTATTTATACAGAATATGAATATAGTAACCATGTGCCACTAGCGATATAAAGCATCACCAATCAGAGTAAATATTTGATATAAAGTCTAAGCTGTGTATAAAGGCAACATTCGAGAGTTGAATGCCATCTTGATTATTTTTACACTGTCTTACATTTCTACTGGGTAATTATTCTGACTTGAAACTGTTCTTATGTTCTCTTCTTTTTGCAAGTTATAAAAGGAAAGCCACTGGTGGGATGCTGCTCTCTACCTCAGACTCCCATGAAAATAGTCATTATATTCTCTGTAAATAACTTCATGACGTAAATGTTATGACAATTTAAAGATTCATAAGAGACTGTTTGGATGAATCGCTATGACTCTTTTGGTACTGGAGTTGTTTTAAGATGGTAGAAGGCCACTTTGTTTTGGGCCTTTTCAAACTAAGGGTTAGGATCTGCTAATCTGGTTTCATGATAAATGAAGAAGCAAAGAGGTTTATCTACTGCAGGGAAGACAGTGACATCATATAATCTTTTAGCAAGGCATCACTTCAAAAATCCAGAACTATCCCTCTCCAGGTTGCTTAAATCTGTTATAACTTAAAATGTAAGGATATAAAGAAGCTCAAAATGCAATCTACAATGCACAAGTTGGTTTCCATGCATATACACGGGCCCTTACGACACCCAATACCGAAAACAAGACAGGATAAAATGTCTTCAAAGAAAAGCCCCCAGAGCACTCACAGCACAGTATCTGTCTTTTGTTGGATAGCCATAAAGGTCTTAACAAGTCCACAATACCAACGGCAATTGAGTACAATACAAGTGGGTCACTCCGTCATGTTTAAAAAGCCGAGCATTAATGCTAAAAGCAAAACAATAAGGAGGCCTCTCTGTCCCAGGTTACATTCCCAATGCTCCAGCATGTTTTTTAGGAAGACTATGCTTTACCACAGGATTATTCTATTCATTGCTGGAAGAGGAGCTCTTTTAAGGGCAAATAACCGACCGTATTGGAGAGACAGAGAGAAAGAGAAAGAGAGAAATGATGAATGGTAAAAAAAGGCAACGAAACAAAGAAAATATACTGCAGACTTCACCATACAGAGAGATTCTGATATCCCTTCCCCCCCATTTAAGGATTTTTGGACATCTATAGTAAGAACTTGTAATTGCATAAGAAAGCGGGTCAGTGGCTCATTCTCTACGCATTGGCTTTTTTTTTTTGACTCACTATATATGTGTGTGTGTGTGTTTATTTAACTCATCCTGATCTTGGGTAGAGCCGCAACGTGAAGTCATGTCTACAATAACTGCAAAGATTTTGCAGCGGTTTGATGAAAAAAAAAAGAAGTAGAGGATTAGATCGTCATTGCTCCGAGGCGAATAGATGCTGATGTCTGTTTTTGTTTGAACATTTCTGAGCAGTTACAGTTCTTTGTGTCTGTTTGTGTCACAGAAGTGAGTTTGGTGTTTTTTTTTTTTTTTTCATTGCCGCGTGTCAGCAAGTTCATCTGCCTGTCTGCATTTAATCTCCATAACCAGTGGTCTAATTTCTACACCGCTAATTTTCAATCTGTGACTGTTTCCTGCCAGCGGAATCAACTCAGAAAAATCTAGCGAAATGTACATTACAGACAAAAGGGGTGATTGGGAATTTAAAAAAAGACAGAAAAAGGAGAGTAAAGACGGAACAATATAAGAGATATCTTGCTAGCATGCGTCTTTCTGTATTTGTCTTCATTGTGTGTGTTTGCAAGACATTGCTCTTGACTGGAAAGGGGTCAGAGCAACAAAAAAAAGAAAAAAAGAAAAGAAATTAAGAAGGTTTGAAGACAGAAAACGAGACAGTTGCAAAAGGAGGGAATTAAAGAGACGAGGGATAGAGGACGGAGCGTGTATGTGCTGAGTGGAGCAGGGTCAGGGAAGAAAGAGCAGACTGAGTGAAGAAGACAGCATGGCTGCCTGTGGGCCGTCATAGGCCAGACACACTGCCAAAGAGAGCAGCAAAAAAGTAGAGGAGAAGAGGAGGAAGAAACGGGGACACTAACAAACACAAGAAACATGGGAGTGGAAAACGTAATGTGGGTGGCGGGTTAACACTCCTCTGATAAAAGCGACCGTTCTTTGTTTAAAACAAATCTTGACAGCACGTGCTCCTAGACATGTGCACAATAACATCACAGGTCTGCAGACCTCGATTTAGCTCGGTTAAGGCTCTGAATTATCTCTCGAACAGAGAGTTCCTGTGTGCAGCCAGATATGAGGCGCCGCTCACCTCTCCACCAACTCAATCTAATAAGCTTCTATCATATTAGCTATATTAAGAAGGCTAAAGAAAACACTTTAACCTCCAAATGCCATTTACACCCATCCGCATGATTTCAATTTGAAGCTGTAATGGGAGCACATTCTCGATCAAGATGGAGAAATTGTTTTGTAGACCTGAAAGAAGACACATGAGAGTGTTCTTGGTGAGAGAAGCCAATTTACCACATACTGTAAACAGATACATTTCTGCCCAAGCCATAACTCCAAACGAGGCTGGAAGAAACGAGGATTGATAGTATAGTATGAAAGAAGAACTCACGTTTTGTGATGAAAATAAAAAACTCAAGAGTGGTAGCACCAAATAAATTAGAACCCCCCCTCCACACCCAAAATAACTATGAATGTTTCAAACAGAAGTTGTTCGGTTGACAAAACAGAAACAAGCCATTGAGCTGTCTCTTATGAATTAGCAGACATTTATATCCAGTAATATGGATAAAAAAAAAAAAAAAATCTGTTTAAGTTGTTTCCAGTTGGTAAAATCAGCAGACATGGAGGGGGCGTCCCAATTTGGTTAGCTGTTAGCCCTTAACCCCGGTGAAGATTGCTTCAATTTGACAAACTCACGCCATTACGACGCATTTCTAGAGGAAGGACAACTATGACTGATAATAACTTCATAGAATCTCATTTCAAAAAAAATTTAACCGGTATTTTAACAGTACGAATGAGAGAACAGAATGAAAAGACACTGTGTTGCAGACAGTAAATAGCACTTTCAGCAGGCTTTTTAGTGTCATTTTGTTTTGTCTGTCTTCCCTGGTCTTCTAATTGTGTCACAAAAACCAACGTATTCACTTTTCTGTAAACTTGCAGCAAGATGTCTACTGCGGGTAAGGGAATTACTTCCTGTAAGAACTTTTACAGAACATCACTTTAAAAAAAAAAGTGTGAAAAAGAGGCCAGAATTGTTTATTTAGCATTTGTTGTTTTTGGGAGGATTTTCGGTCTCATTTTGTTGCATCACTCTTCTGTGGTCTTTTTCTTTTGCTACAAATTGTTTTGAATGCACTTTCACACAAACATATGGTGATGAGATCTCTGTCGACTGCAGGTAAGGGGATTATTGCTCATAGCAACTTTACAGAAACACACTTTCCTCATAATGAGAGACCAAAAAAAAAAAAAAAAACTAAAACAAGCTGAACAATTTTGGTGTGAAAGCTTGTCTTCATGTGTTTGGCTGCCTCGCATGGGAAGAACCCTTGAGCAATACCTCAGAGCTAAAAGGTCCAGCACATCTGAGAATCGACAGGCAGGCTAATGTTTTGCACTGTGAAATATGAATATAGTTGCTTGCGGTGAAATTTAAAGGACGGACGAGGATGCGAAAGGAAAAAAAAAAAAAAAAAAAAAGACATGCTAAGCAGAGAAAATAAAGCCGAGGTAGGAAGTGTCCCTGGGAGAAAAGGAGCAGCGAGAAACAGAATAGGTGCTAAATTATTAACGTTGGTGACGGCGGGTTCAGACAGAACAATATCCACAGGAAAAGGCGATATTTGTCTTTCTCCAGCAGAGATGTTTGCCAGACAATTAAGGAAGGATGGAAGAGATGCAGGAGTGATAGTGTGGCTAGGTGGGTGGGGGCTTGGAACAAAAGGAGAGCGCTGAGGAGCAATGACCTTTCAAAACAGAGAGCCCTGCAAGGAAAAGCATTTATTGATAGCATAAACATCAGCAGCTGGATATTTGATCAGTAGTGCAAAAAAGCTCAAATTGAACCCCTATTTCTCCCAGTTCTAATGTTGCAAGTAGAAGGGCATTTTGAAAACATGAGCATGAAACAGCCAATTTTATGTATCTCCTAATTGAAGAGCTTAAAATAATTATTTATCTTTCATACAATTCATACCCTACTTGACCCACATTTGCTACATTTGAGCAAAAATCTTCCCAAGCCCCATTTCTTTTTTTTTTTTTTTTTTTTTGCTTCGGCAATGGATCTTATGGGCCAGCTGGCAGGATGCTGTTGAGTGTGGCAGCAGTTGATCTATCCCCTGCCTTGTGAGCTCCTTGAAGTATTTACTACCTGGCAAGGGCAACTAAGGGAATAATCTGGAACCCCCACCACGCCTCGATAGGTGCAAGATAGGTGTAGGGGGGGGGGGGGTGGGGAGCGAGGGGAGAGGGAGACAGGAGAAAGATACAGAGCCCTGATCGAGTTTCGTAATGACCTGTCACCTCCTTTTGCGTCACTTACCGGGACGTTGAGTGTGGAATAAAACATTACACACATGAGGCTGCACAGTTTTGTGGCCTTTATCCAGACAGAGTAGTTTATGACATCACTTCCATTTTAGACCTTTTTTTCTTTTTTTTTTCCTCCTTAGCCTGCGGGCCATACGCTAACAAGCATTGCATCGACACTGCAAGTAGCCATTATGGCTATGATATGGCTGCTTTTCCCTTTCAGCAGGGTCAATACTCTTCCTGGCATAATGAATGTACTGTGGCCTGCTCCTGAGGTAATTAATTGAGGAGGAATTAACTAGCATAATTTCATTCTGGTGACAATCTCTCAGCCAATTATCAAATCGAGCTTGCACTCTCCGTACCCTCCGCACATGTCCTCAGACTCTTGGGGTCTCTACCTCTCCTTGCTCCATATGAGCAATGAGCCGCCGAAGCAGAAGACCTCATAAATAGAGTGGCCCTCCATGTCATGCACTGTGTTCATTAATCTTGCGTGCAGACATGTGCAGACTCTGGCTTTCATATACAACGTTTTGCAAAAGCATTGATTTCTCTTGATTTTCAACCATTTACGTAGCATTTCATGTTGTAGGATAACACAAAGTGGTTCATAAGAAGATAATAATATATGGTTGTAATTTTTTTTTTTTAACAATAACAAAATGTGTTATTCTTGGCTGTAATTCTCCCAGCTTTAAACATCTAGGATTGGACAGAGAACATCTGTAAACATCAGTTTTCAGTCCTTGTCAAATCACTTGATTAAATTAGATTTGGGTCTTTTTAAGACATGGACATGTTTCGATATAAAAAGTTTCTCACTAATAAAACAACTAAATTAAATTGTTAATATGCAATAAATGATAACCGTCAAATTAAATCATATTTTTTTTACCATAAATGCAACAGTTATTACAAAAACGTGTACTATACCCCTGAGTAAGAACCGTGACAAGAGCCCAAAATTCCACTGGATGAAAAGAAGAAAGACAAGACGAGAAAGATTGAGAAGAACATGCATGTGGAACACAGGATGCCAAACCAGCGAGCCAAGAAAGACACAGAACAGAACTGAAAGATACGTTTGAAGAATGTTGGTTTGATATCAAAGCATTTTGTGTTTGGTACACAACGTCAAACTGTGGTCATTTCTAAGGGCCTAATGTTTCTAATCTGGACTCCATGCAGTTGTGAGGAGAATGCCGAGCACAAGGCAGCTTAAAGGTATTTCAAAGAAAAATACTGAGATGGCGAGCCACCCGTGAAAACACCCGGGTGAACACAGCGGCCAGACCACCTCTAGGCATCCCCACTAACTAAATTGGAGCTGCCAGAGGACCCAAAATAACTTGATTAGCTAATTTCGATGCTTGCACGAACCTAGAGCCTGGTCCTACCTCCCCACCACCTGTAGCTACTGTTAGCTTTCTGCTAAAGTTCTCAGCTGGCCAGAGCAGCCAGTTCCTCAGATTTGCCGTGCTCCCTGCATGGCTTGTTGCAAACTGCAGACAGATTTCTATTTGTTTTCTCTTAAATATTTAACAATATCTTCACTTCCCTATACAGGCCAGGTTTGTGGTCTAATGTGGACGACAACTACTTGTCCTGTCAACAGATTCTTCTTCCTGCAGCTCCTCCGTAATTACCATTAGCCTCTTGGCTGTTTCTCTGATTAACACTCTTATTGCCTGACCATTTTGGGTGGACAGCCCTGCCTTGATAGGATTGCAGATGTGCCACGCTATTCCATTTGCGAACCATGAGGTAGGACCACACTCCCAGGTTGACTATAACAGGAAAACATGCGATAGTGATCCCACTGATGAATACTGTGATGGCAATATTGATGACAATAAACCCACATTGTCCTGTGTTTATATCTTTCCATCATTACAATTTCCTCACCGTTCCCTGTGAGCTTTAGCATCTCAGCAGTCAGCTGCAAAATGTGCAATTGGTATGCAGAGTTTGTGAATATATGGTACTTGAAATGATAGACTATTTCAATTCAAAATATTGTATTCAAGTGGTCATTTAAAATTGCAATATTGCAAACATGGATACAACTGTGATTCAGCCTGTTGTGCAAATCCGTATTGATCAGAGCTCGGTCAGATATACAAAGCCTGTTTTATTTTCTTATAACCTAACCCAGCCTTAATATCCTCCACAATTTCATACTTGGGATGTCTGATGGGTTCCTGGTCTTCATTGTGCTGTCTCTTCACTAATGTGCTCAAACAAAGCCCAAGGCCTTTACATCGCAACTGGATTTATACTGAGATTAAATTACATTCAGATGGACTTTTGAAGGCAGTTGGTACAACTAGACTTTATTTATTGCCCACTGCTGATATGTGATATTTCATTTCACAATTCTGCATTACTTTGTGTTGATATATCACAGAAAGACATGTCTGCTACATTTGTGTTACATTTCTAAGTAAAAATGAGCACGGGTTATAAATACTCAGTAGGAAGTTGTCTTGTTTACCCGGAACATTTTCATCATCTCTGTCGCGCACGTGTTTAAATATAGAGATATATGGACATGGCCGAAAATCCTAAGAGCCCTTCTTACCCAGCGTCATATGTAACACAAAGGAACAGCAAGTTGATTTGGAGAGCAAGAGAGCACAGTGACTCATCCAGCCCTCCTGAACAGAGTGATGGGACGGTGCTGGCTTCCCGCCATACATTCACAATGCCGCTGAAACAAAAACCTTATTCAAAAAATATTCCCTGCATTATGTGGTGCAAACAACAAAATCAGAAAACAAATGAATTTTCTTTTGAAGCCTTGGCAAAATTGCCCTTTACATTATTGTCTTTATCACCTGCCGCTTACATCACTGCATATGTGTAATTCATTTATGCTTAAGAAAAGAACTCCTGAATATGGTACTGTGGCAGCCCTCACTCCAAAAAATGCTTATGTGTGTTTCCGCCAGCCAGGCTGAGCCTTTACTCTGAATGCGTCACGAGGATTAGAATTAGCAGCTCTGTCCTGGTGCATACATGCGATGCTCCTGCTAGCTAACGATAAACAATATGGCGGTCTCGGCTCGTTTTCACTCACCCATAGCCACCCCCCCCACCCCCAAACGCACACACATGCATACACACATACACTCAGCCACAACAACTGCCTGTTTTTGCACTGCAGAAAACCTTATATTACACACACAGCTTTTGCTGCGTATGTCTGAGCTTGCCATTTTCAGCCACGGACCAGAAGGCAGGTCCACAGTCTTAACTGATAAGGCAGACAGGGTATACATGAGGGAGCGGCGAACGCGTGGAATAAAGTAAGGCTTAAAGTGCCATTGTGAAGGGTTAAATCATCATTTAAAGATTACTTATTATTATTATTATTATTATTATTGTTGTTTACCATTTCTCTACAATCTTTCTCTCTCTCTCTGTCTGACACATGCCCACCATCTCCCTCTTACTTCTCCAGCCAGTCTTTAGAAAAGAAGTGTCATTGCTTCTCCTCCACTGTTACTCTTATCGCACACTCCCAGGCACAGTCACACAATGGCCTGTTTTACACCATTAAATGGTTATTTGTCAAAATAAAATTTCAATTAAATCCTCCCACAAAAAAAAAAAAAAAAAAAAAAATGTCAGTGATTGGTGCTTTTCAATGACGGACGAGTAAGATAAAACATTTAAATTGCCGGTATACTATAGGGCTCTGCGTGGAGAAAGAGGTGATAGGTGCATGTCTGAAAATGGGGTTATTACATGGAATTTTGAAAGACATCCATGACTCGTCGGGTTGGTAATTTTTTTTTTTATGTGGTCCAAACATCTGGTAGCTGCACAGAACATCATGCTAGTACATTTACACCAGCGCAAGTACAGTATTAGCCCACTTGGCTAAAACTGCATCAGCAAGGATTCATTAGAATGTCTGTGCTGCCTACCAATAGAAACACATTTTAGAATACCTTAAACTACTAATTTAGTTTCTTTGTAAAATAAATCCTGTAGTATTTATGTGGGTAAAGCTAAATATGCATACGTTGGTATTATCCCTGCCCTGTGTAAACACATTTAGGGCCAGAGTGAGCCGGCCAAGGCGAGGCATGACCTTAACTGAACGTGTTAGGTGTACTAACGTAATGTCAAGGTGAATGGTCAATGACCTAAGGCAGGCAACTGTTGCTGCCCGTCAATCCCAGAAGGGTTGTGTTGTAATTTCCAAACATTCTGAAGCCCTCTTTCTGCAGTCCAAATTAATATTCATTTGTTGAATACAATCTATTCAGGAGTGGATGTCCCAGCAAATTTACCCGAAGGTAAGAGTGTTCTATGTTCAGAGACTTAGCAAAGAAACAAAGAGCTACATTTACGACTCCGGAGGCCTCACTAAGAATGCTAAATGTTAAAGTCCATGAGAGGCCAACTGTAAAAACAATGGGGCTGACAGAAGAAAGCCATCTTTCTGTAAAAAAAAAAAAAAAAAAAACAGCAGAACAAAACTTACATTAACAAATTTGCACGAAGCACAAGACTTCTTGAGCAATTGGACAGATGAGACATAAGCGCAGACTCTTCATTCTAACAGCAAAGTACGTCGGAGGACGGGGTCAAAAGGAAGAAAATACTGCAGCAAATCGAAATCAGAAATACAAAATAATTAAGGTGTTTTTTTTTTTTTTGTAGCGCTACATATTTATCTGGGTAAGATTTCAGCATGAAACCAAGGATGTAACATTGTTTTTATCCTTAGTGTCAAAACACATTCTGGGTCAGGATGAGTCGGACATGGTGAGTCATGACCTCAATTGAAAGCTAGTGGTGCAAATGTGTTTGGGGTAATTATATTGACCTGAAGCGGCTGGCTTTCAATTTCTTTTCTTTTTTTTCAGCATGTAGGCTCATAAACAGGCAAAGTAAGCTCTACTCGGCAGCAGGGAAGGCAAATTATCAAGAGCCTGTGTTTCCCTGAGGGATTAGTTTTTGCAGTGTCTCAGCAGGTTCCCCAAAACATGATGGGCTATTGTGTTCTGAGAACTGCAGGGGAAGAGCTGAACAAGCCCTGTTTTTAAGGAGTAACCTTCTTTTAAGCTCTACCTTTTCATCCCTGTGAACATAGTGTATATTGATCTCACGGCTGGTGGAAAATGTTATTTACAAAACTGACTCAAAAGTATTATAATTCTGTGTGAAATTACACTTCTAATACCTTACTTTAAAAAAAGTATATTTAATACCTCACTTTGAAAAAAAATGATTAAATTAAATGATAAATATATTAAAAAAAAAAATCACATCAACTAGTTGCAAAGTTAGAGCGTAATGAGTTGGGAAACCAAAGAGGCGATCAGAGGGATTTTAGTGATTTCCTCCAGAACAGTTTGAACACCTACTGGGAAGGTTAAAAACAAACTGCTTTAGATGGCTGTGCAGAGTACAACCCCTGATTAAAGTGCTAAAAGGATGTGCCAGTCAGCAAATAGGTTCTCCAGCCCTTCTTTAATGTATCCTTGAGTCTGGCTGAGGAGCGTCGGCCGTGTGAAACCCTCCCGCAGTGTTTGAGTGTCCAAGAATGAAAGCAAGGGGCTACAATGGCAGCTACACTATAGTGCTCCACTGGTTAGGGAGTCTGACATGGGCCAATTTGCATTTTAGTCCTATATATATATATATATATATATATATATATATATATTATATATATATATATATATATATATATATATATATATATATGTTTCGTCATGTTTGCACATCATTTTTGGAGAAGAGTAAAAGTCAAGTGCCTTAAACACTCTCCAGTCACTCTTGCACAGACCGAAGCTCGGTGAGATATAGCCCGATAACGCCAAGGTGTCCCGGATTATAAACTCTCTTACAGATAGTCCACAGTTTGTTCCCATCTGGAGTGACATATAGGATTTGCTGCTGCAGAGAGGCATTTAGCCGTCATCCTTTTTTCTTAATCTGTGGCTGACTCTAACTCAGCTGTGGTTCACCCCACCACCAGGCGACCGCTGGCAATTCCTTGCTATTTTTTTCCCCTTGTTTCACGTTGCTGACAATTGCCCCATTATAGAACGCCTGACAATTTAGGCGGAGGTGTTTATGAGTCTTGTGCAAGGGGGCAATCTACACGTAAGCATTTGGATGACAAAGCCACATGAGGAGGATTTCCAAACATTGAGTCAAAGTGGTACATATCAGGGTTTCCGTCACTGTTTTATAGGCCTGGCTGGGAACCAAGCTTTACTTGCATCCCCGCCAGGCTAAGCATGGTTTGTTTATTTAAAATGTATAGGTTTTTAGAGTAGTAAAAGTGATACCAAAGTTGGTATATAGCATATGATATATATATGGTATATAGGAGGGTTGTCAAAATAATCGATAGCTGGTATAGTTGATACTAAAAATGAAATTATTCAAAGGTTTGCGTCAAATCTATATAAACTCACATTAGCCCAAATCATCGCACTTCTTCCCCCTTGCCTGGCTCCTCTCTGCAGCTGCTCACCTGACCCAAACAATGAGCTGCTGCTAGAAGTCTGCTAGCATGTGGCCAACAGCCAGAACAAAACCTGCAACCCTTTTATATAGACAAGATAAATACAAAAGCGTTGTTCGGAGAAACTCTTTTCAGGCAAACATACGAGAAAAACGGAATGCTTGAACGGTGCTAAGCTAACAGTACGATGCAGATGTTTGAGAGCAATATAGCTCCTGTATTTGCAAAAGTGTAGCAGTGAACCTCTTGCACAACATAAACTAACACTAGCTGTCACACCTAGACCATCCACATCACAAATTGTCCACAGCCTTACTCACGGTTTTACCTTGTACCTTCAATAGAATGTTACTCTACTCTACCATACTATACTAGACTGTAGTAGACTGTTGTAACATTTGGCTGCTGCTTATGTAAACCCAAGATGAACACTCCAAGTACAGTCTCTGAGGTTCTGCATGTTGGGAGAAATTATTCAGAACAAAGAGGCGAAAAGAGCCAAACTAGGCCATTTCATTATCTTAACCCGCTCCAGTAGCTAAGGGATTCTCCACAGCAGCAGTGCAGGCCGCATCTTAAACTTGCATCATAGCATGATTCTTGAGAGTACCTAATTCCACATGGAGACAACAAGGCTTGCCGCGTTCATGACTCCAAAGCCTTTCTGGCATCCTTGAAGGGCCACAACCAGATCTGAATACAAGTGGGCAGTTGAAAGCAAAGGCCTCTATTAGCATGTACACGTGGCCACACACGATGAACAGGAAAAGGGGAGACGATTCGAAGTGAAACCTGCACTGGATTGAAGTGACAATGAAGTCTTTCAAGCTGAAACGTCTCTTCTTTAACGGGCAAGTTTAGCGGTAAGAAAAAGAAAACACAGCGCCACAGCTGTAGCCATACACAGTGTATTATTTAAAGCACCAGGGGCCCAATTTGTCACTCTGGCGGGCTCATCACAGATGAACATCTTTTATGAAATGCACTTTTCACGCTGTCTGTCGGAGGGATCAAAGTATTAGCTCCAGCCTTGCCCGTTTCTCCCTCCTCAGTCTCTCTGCTCTGATTCCCACTGACAAAATGAGTCAATTTAAACCAAACGGATCCCCTAGCAAAAAAAAAAAAAAAGAGAGCGGTGGGAGCTCGAGAGACGTGGTGAAGGGGGGCGGGGGTTGGGAGGAAGATGGGGTTGAAGTTTTCGGAAGGTGGGCAGTACTGAGAGAACATGGCCACTTTTTTTTTATACAGCATGTAGAGGAAAGAAACTACAAGAGATAAGATAGAGAGGCCATTATTGGAGGTAAGCCTTCCTGGCACAGCTAACAGATTGTGACATTATATGGGTAAAACCTGACAAGGCATATGCTCCTTCATTTTGATGAATAACTTTTTTTCTTTTAAGAAGAATTTCAAAGCACCTAGCAAGAGTATTCACACCCATCCAACTTTTCCACATTTTGTCGAATTACAACCGCAAACTTTAATGCATTTCATTAAAGCACATGGACGGCAGTCGTGGCATGAAATTGCCTTCTTTGCAAACCCGGCGACCGAAATCTTTGCCCGTTCTCTGCAAATCAGCTCGAGCTCGGTCGGATTGGAGGTGAAACGTCCGTGAACAGCCGTTTGCCAAGTTTGGTTGTATCTCAGGCTGTATGTTTAGAGACGCCCTGCAGGAAGGTGAACCTTCATCACAGTCTCCAAACTTCTGCAGCCTCTAGCTGGTTTTTCTTCCGAGATTGCCACGTATTTAGCTCCATCTCTCTCCTGCCAGCTGTGACCGGCTTCCCTATTGCTGCGGAAAACGTATCCCCACAGCATTATAGTGGCACCACTATATTTCCTTTGCAATTTCTCCAGACTTACCATAAGCCCCTTCACTGCTTCTTTAGGACGGCCATGTCTTAGTAGGTATGCCACGATGCTGTTTGCTCACTAATCTCAAACAAAACGTAACAGCATAACAGCTGTATATGATGAGCTTTATTGCAGCTAGATTTTATTTCAGGAGAAAAGAAGACTGGAGTCACTTGCATGCAATGTTTTTTTTTTTCAGATTTTAACTAAAAGAAAATCTTGGAAAAAAAAGTATTATTTTTCATCTACTTTAGAATGATTAGCTACATTGTGTTTGTCTATTGCATAAAATATCCCCAAAAAGCATTTCATGTTGTGCTTGTAATGTGACACAGCCAGGCTAAACAGTCAAAGCTCGCAGAAATGATCACACATTCAAAAGAAACAAAAACATTCTTGAGGTATTTAGTATTGTAAATGCCACACTTTCATTTTCACAGATAAACAGCTGGCAGCACCAGAGTGCAGTGTCATTTTACCACTGGATGTCTTCTAAATGGTTGGAAATGCAATGCAGATGTTACATTATATTTGTTATATGCCATCCCAAAACCAGCTTGCGCTTTTAGCTACACAGTCAGCATAGATTATGAGGCTTAAAGTGTTTTTTAAAAGGGTGTCAGTAAAAGTCTACAGACAGAGTCTAAAGCATCACTTCTAACTATTACACAGATGAGTACATGGCTCATCAGGTGTTCTGTCATTGTCTAGGTGTGGAAAGCATCTCCTGTGCATAAGCAGAACAGATTAAGTCTGCCTGATATGAAATCTTTAATTTTCACCCATTCATCGGTTAAAAAAAAAAAAAAAAAGACGTGCTAACCTGACATTGACGAGTGATTCAGAGAACTTCTCCTGATATTTTGTCCAAACACTAGTTCAACTCTAAAGAGACACACGAGACTGGTAAATCAATACACAAGGAGCTCAAAAGCTGCACGTTCACCTCGGTGCACATTCCCCCGCACATTTTTCTTTTTTTATACCAAGCTCAAATTCACATGAGGTTAGCTGGCACATTGCATGTAACACAGCATCACTGCGTCTTCCACCCCGTCCTTTGAAGAGCAGAAAACACGCTTCATTACTCACCCAGCTTGACAGGCCTATTTTCCCCCACCTCTGCTCCTTCTTCCCCTTCAACTCCAACACCATCACCACCCCATCTCCGTTTTAGCAAAGCTCTCAACCAATTGATTTTTTTCCCCCTTCTTTCCTCTTTCATTCCAACCTCCCCCCACCCCCACCCTCCTCGCCCTTGATTCTAATGCTTCTGGGTTGTGGGAAATATTTATTCACATTGATCGACAACAGAGCTGATGGGTCTTTCACGACCGCCAGAACTCAAACTGTTTTTGTCCCACCAATGTCTCCAAATATCAATCACCAGTGGGAGAAGTTCTCGTTGGACTGCAGATTAGAGCAATCAAGCCCCGAAGGCCAGACTCAGTTACCTACAATAGACTCCATAAAAAGGAGGAAAAAGAAAAGAGAAGAAAAGAAAAGAAAAAGGACACACCAGACTGCAACAATCTGAGGAGAGTTTGTGGATTCTGCTTCGAGTCCTGTGGGCTCTCAGTGGTCAAAACAATGTTTAAAGAGACAAAATTCTCACCAAATTATTTAAGCACCCAGAGCAGATGGAGACGTGTCTTTCCCAGAGCTTTCAGAATCGATTGGATTCCACACACGATGTGCAGCCGAGGACCCGGAGGGAGCATTCTGATGATAATTCCTGAATCTGCGTGGTTTCCATTAAAAATGCAGCACCGACAGGATATTTTCTGCATCAAATTTTCATAGCATCAAGCAGTCTCGACAGCTACTTCTAACACACACACACACACAGAAAGAGAGGGGGACTCTCACATTGTAATGATGAAGTTCCTAAGGCAAGCATTTGCTCTCCAGATGGATGAGGACCATTGACAGTGTTGTGTCGGTCCATCCTTAACAAGAACCAGTTCTCAACTTAGTTCAGACAGGTTCACATGAATTGATTCCAGTTAATGGTTCACCTCCCAACCTTTTTGAACTAGGTTTGCAACTCCAACTTGAACATATTCTCTTTCATTTATCATAATTTGTCTGAAATAAGGTTTGATGAATATATATGTCATGAAATCATTCACAAATTAGAGTAGGCATTATCCACTTGCCGAGAATCTGTATTATTCGTTCCTGTTGTCTTTGCTCACATGCTAAACTGCATTTTATAATTTCTAAAACATTCAAATATTTAGATTTTTTTTTAATCAACAGAAAAAAAAGGTGATCACTTTTAGCATATCTGATCAGGACATCTTTTCCCTTTAAACCAGCTGTCTCCAAAGTGTGGTTCGGGGCCATTAACAGCCCCTGAACTGTTTTTGACAGACATTCAAGTACGACACAAATGTTTGTGCTCAATCACAAACAGTTAATGCAGATTAAGACTTTCTTAATTAGTGCAAAATTATTGAAGACAAGTTAAACTCTTCCTACAGTGTAAAATGTTATGTATACTTCAAAGCATTCTTCCATTAATAACCAGGCTTTTTGGATTCTATTCAGTTTTATAGCTGATAGGACAACATCTTATCCATTGACTTTTATTCTTATTGAAGAGGCTAGATGGAATTTTCGATTATTTTTAATCGAGGCCAAATTAATTTTTCAAACTTGATGCCTTTATGTTTAATGAGGCAAATGTGCAGAAAGCTTTGAATGCAATCATAAAATCAATTCCAATTGTCTTTAAATTAATTTGGCCATTAGGAAGTGAACCCACCATAATGTTCCTTTTTTAAATATTTTCAGTTTACTGTACCTACGGGCCTTTGCAAAATCATCGATGACATGTTTATCTGATACACAAATCAGTGCATAATTGAAAAACTGGAAGGAAAATCCCCTTTGAATACATACAGTACAGCTTTTCTGAAAAGGTGGGGCATTATTCGATCTCTCATCTGAAAATGGATTAAAGATGGCACAACTGTGAATGTACCAAGACATGACACGCCCACCTATACTGACAGACTGGATAAGAACGATGAGAGGAGCAGCAAATAGGTCCATGCTGATATCAGAGGAACTTCAGAGACTTGCAGTTTAGATGATAGAACAGGACAGCTATTAGTTTTAGGCCTCACCAATCTGACCTGGATAGAAGAGTAGCAAGAAGAAAGCCTTATGCAATCCAGTTTGCAATTCTGCCAAAAAGCCACATGATGAGACCGCATTCAACACATTCAAAACAGTATTTGTGGCTCGAAATGACCAGCCTGAACAAACCATCCCAAACATGGCGCATGATTGTGGCCACATCATGCTTAGGGCTACTTCTCTGTAGCAGGAACAGGGAAGCACAGAGGCAAAATTTGGAGGTGTAATGTATTTCTGGATCCACGTGTTGGTCCCATATTCTATTGGCACTGAATGCCAATAACATATCTGACCATTTGATTTTTACTTTCACTGCCCTTATTGCACACAGATAAACACAGAGAGTGGGGAGGAGAACACCAAGACAGAAAACAAAGAGAGGAGTAAGGAACGTGTTAATATAGTTATCGCAGCATTGAAAAATAATGTGGCATGTTTTCCTAATATTGCATATTTTTCCCTAAACCTAAATCCAATTGAGAATCTTTGGCAAGCCCTGAATATTGACCGCTCTCCATCCGAGCCATGCCAGGCCAGCTTTATTTATAAAGCCCTTTTAAAACACCCGTCACTGACCAGAGAGTTGAACAAAAGCAATGATTAACAGAATTTAGAATAGAATTTAAAAATCATTAAACGTAGAAAAAAAAGTCAAGTAAAAGTACCAAAAAGAAAGTACAGCATTCACAGGAGGAAAGTAAAATGAATTAACAACTTGTGTCGGGTCAAACGGCAAAGAGAAGAGGTGGGTCTCAGGATTAAAAAAGGCCGAGTGAAGAGGCTTTTCTAATTTGCAGCGCACCACAATGTGGGAGCTGGAACAACAAAAGCCCGATCTCACCCTGAACTTCCGTCGTGTCCTTGGTACCCCCTGCAACAGCTGATCCGCGTGATTCAAGAAGGGGGGTCCAGGTGGTGTAGCTCGGAGAGGTAGGGCATCCATTCTGACTGAGCTTGAGCTCTTTTGCCAAAAAGAATAGGCAAAAATGTCAACCTCTAGATGCGCAAAGCTGGGAGAGACTTACCCAAAAAGAGTAGCTCCGAGGGCTGCCTACAAACGCACGCACGTATCATTTTCATTCCACTTCACAAATACGTACAGGTTTGTGTTGAGAATGTCAAGGGGTATGAACTCTTTTTCAACACACTGTACGTGGAGGACCACCTAGATAGAGAACTTGTCTGCAGGGGGGGGGTGCTGAATTATTCTGATTATATTTCACGTAAGCTGAGCGACACGTATGAGCTTTCAAAAAGTCAACACGCGCCGAACCGTCCTCTGACAAAACGCGCCGTGCCGTCAGCAGCCAAAACACATTACTGCTAATCCTTATGCCTTTCCCAACCTTTGCTGACTCAAATACTTTTCCCCCCATTTTTTTTTTTCTTCTTTCCATATTCACATTCCGCTGTCACATCCCAACTAAAAGCACATCATTCCAGCTAAATAAAACTTCGCTCTTTCCACCGATTGCTGCGCGCAAGGTCATATGTAAATACACTTCCTTTGCAGCAGGGGAGGCTGCGATGGAGAGAAAAAAAAAACTGGATATAAATATTCCTGCTGTACAGACGCATGCATTATGTGGCGAACAGAGAGCTCGGAGAGTTTCAGCTGTGTGCCCGGCCGCTCAAGATCCCCTCTCACTTTGGCCTCATTATTGCACTGGTACTACATTCCCCCCGTGCTCTCTTGTCATGTGCACAGACCAGAAGCAGGTCCGCATTTCGAGCCCTATTAAAATTGTTGTCTCCGGGAAAGGCTTTACGGTAAGACGGTAAAGGGCCTTGTAAAGTGATATCAGACTACTAGTACTTTAGAATTATGACTTTCCATCCACAGAACCAGATAGAAAAGCAAAAAAAAAAAAATCATTTTTGATTACTGGCAGCTAGAGAAGCTGACAGATTTCCCCGTCTATCCAGCTCACCGGTTGAAAGATTAGCATTGTCTCTGGCCTCTGATGAAAGAAACAACCAAGAATAGGACAGAACAGAAAGTATGCCAGAGCACATAGAATTGAAGAGACGGAGTGAGTCATATTAGTGTCTGAAGCCATGGAAGGGCATGCTGTGCTAATACCTGATGAGTGTCTTTAACTCAAAGTAGCATGTATTTACTTCCTTTGTTTCCTCTTGAGGGCAGGATCGGAAGGAGGTTGCTGAGCTACAGCAAAAGTGTGCAGCCAAATTAAGAGCAGGGAGAAACATAATCAGTGAGAAGTATGTAAAAGAGAGCAAGAGAAGGACTGGTAATATGTCAGCACATTTAATAAGGCTCAGCATTCCTCAATAATATCACCTCCCTCTCAGAATCCTCTGGGAAACATGAAATGTGGCAATGAAGGATGATGTGCTAAAGCGCCCTAAAAACAAAACAATTCACACACACACACACACACATATACATATATATATATACATATATATATATATATATACATATATATACATATATATATATATATATACATACATACATATATATACATATATATATATATACATATATATATATACATGCATACACATATATATACATATATATATATATATATATATATATATATACATGCATACACACATATATATATACACACATAGAGTTTTGTTTCTAAAAATGTTTCACACAATCCCAAACAGTGTTTTAAGGAAAAGTTTCAGAAATCTCACATTGTGTATAAAATAGTTGTTTAATGTAGCATGCAAGTAATAATTGCAAGTATCATAGACTTTGAGCAAGGGACATGCATGCATAGTCTAGACTCATTGAAGACTTTAAAATAGCTCTTTAGAGCCCACAGGAAGCTCAGAAACAGATGCCAACTTTAATGTGGTTAACCATGGCCGGATGTTAGTCTCATAGTTCCTATTTTGTCTGCACAACACTTTAAGTAAAACCTTTTTAGCATAAACTGAAGCTTCTTAGAGAAACTCAGATGTGTCTCAGTTTACTGGTGCAAAGTCTAAATTGGTGTGCTGCTGGAAGACTACACGAGGTCTTAAGTGGGAAATGTAAGACGCTGCCTTTTTAAACAAAAGCATAATATTTCAGTTTGCCCATACAATTTAATTTAAGTTTTTCTGCAGGCCAGTGGAGGACTTCTAAAGAGCCGGATGAGATCCGTGGACTGTAAAATGCCCAGGTCGGCGATACGGCATCTGCTTCTCCTCAGATGCCTGATAGAGAATTTCATTAAACAGAGCGTTTCCTTTAGATTGGATGTTGATCCAAAAAACCATCCACCAGCACGAGCTGGTGAAACAACACCTGCATTTACTCGTGAGCGATATTTCTGCCCCGCTTTTATTTCTTGTGACTTTCCCGACGTAACATTTCAGAGCAACCCCACCTTCTCAGGTATGACAAACTCGATGCGCTCCTGTTGACACCAACACAACCAAGAAATGCACCATTCCCGACCTGTCATGTCCTGTCAAATGAACATGAGAGAGACAGCCTCTCGCTCTGTCGGGTCCCATGACATTTACATACCACACTGCCTGGTAGTACCGGAATCACCCATGGGCTAGATCAGGCCCCGACTTTAGGACAGGTGCTTTTTCCAGCTCCCTACCCAATCCGCTCCCTTGTCACAAACCTCGGTGGGACCAGCTCAAGCTTGACTAAAAGAAACACCAAACCAAATTGCTGCTCGGATGCAACCAAGTCGGTCTGCTGGCTTTCAGACAGAGGACGCAAAGAATGAAAGGGGAAAAAGGGGAAAAAAAGAGAAGGAGTAAAAAAAAAGAAAAAAAAGAGAAGTGGCCCATTTCTCACCCCAAACCAACCCATCATCTGAGCACAGCTCTTTAGGCACCTTCGTCCATCTAGGCTCGTCTGCACTTCCATCTTTGTTAATCAGAGGTACCAAAATGGCTCCTTAGCTATTTCACTTCCAATAAGGTTGCCGTCTCTGCAGACGCCTTTTCCACCATCCCACCGGCCCTCCCTCTTATTATCTCACTTACGTCTGTGTTATTCTGTACGGCTCCCTATTGGCAAATTCATGAGATTGATCATTTTTACACGGATGGGTGGATTTACTAAGAGCATCCCTCTTGCACGTCGCATTATGTGGCACCCGCAACCCTGCCAGTAAAACTCCACAGCCATATCACTTAACATGCACTGGGCTCCACTCCCAGGAGGGGTAGAGGGAGGCTATGCTAGTGCAGAAGAAGAAAGCGAAACTCTGAGCGGAATACTAATACACTTGAGCACTTGCAGGAGAAGGAAAAAAAAAAAAAATGGGAAAAGACAAGTAGCAGTGACAAAATTTTACCACTTATTTGGATCCCTCCTAGATTCCCAGCCTTCTTCTGTTTGCATGCGTGACTGCATGGGTCAATTTATAGGAATAGTTGGGCTTATATACATGCATGCATGCATGCATGCATAGCGTGCCCAGGGGCGTGCAGTAGATACCGAGTTGCAGAACTCCCCACTGACAGATTCATATCCCTCCGGGGGGATTTTTGGGCCCTCCGTTCCTGCTCATTTCTCTTCGGCATCCACGTGCACGGGGAGGGAGCGTGAACCGCGTATGCCTACACGTGTGTGGCGGTCTGCTTTGGTGACAGGAAAGAGAGAGCGAGGCGCTGCATTAGCATGATTAAAAAGACAGCAACAAATGGCCGCTGTCTGAGAGAAGCCATGTGACTATCGGAGCAGGATGTAGGCCGAGTGTATTGACTGACGCGCGCGCACACTCAACACACAAGCGCGTTCTAGAACGATTCAACGCTTCCTCCCGATGAAGACACGGACTGGTGGGAAACAAGAAAGGCGAGGACGCCGAGAAGACTGAGCACCTCCGCGTCTTACAGCTGCTGTGTTTTGGGGGTTTTTTTCTGAGAATTTTCTTCCCGATTCTACTTTTTTTTTTTTTTTCTTCCCTCTTCCTGTGGAGTATTTTTATGGAAGCTGGGGTGTGACATAAGTGCGTGCAGATGCATCAAATCTTAATGTGCACATGGTCGCTGGTGAAGCCTCATTATCACAATTTCCTTTAGGAGAAGAATACAGAATAGAGAGTTTCTTTTCAATCCCACAACTGCTGACTTTCAGGCTAAGGCGGGCCTCTAAAAATAGCCTCGGCGCTGCATGCACTGCAAGCCCCCTTTCCACTCATTAATTCCAGGTAAAAAAGAGTGGAAAACGCATATTTTCATCCCGGGTTTTGCACATTGTTTATCCAAAATGGGATATTTCTCTTAATCACTGAACTGTGAATTATTTGCCTGCCGCCTGTTCGGTTATTGTCCAGCCTGGCAGTAATAACCGTTCTGAATGAATTAAGTTAATTCCTACCTGCCAATTCGCTCCCCTAATGCATAAGCATAGTTGTGAAATATTAGCTTGTTGTGCCAATTGTACTTCCATTTAACATCCGACTACAATAATATGCATAAGTATTCCTTAGCCTTGAACATTTATACATTTTCTTTGGTTATAACTCTGCTGTATTTTATTTGGATTTTTTGTGATAAATGAACACAGAGTGTGGCATAATTATCCAGTGGAAATAACCTATACATGGTTTTCAACATTTTTAAAAACTGACAATTGAAAAAAAGTATGTCGCCCATTCACATAAATCCCCCTTGGGTCAATTCCTTGTAAAATAAGTCTTTAGCACCCTTTTACAGTTTTCTTTAGGTTTTATGCTGTAGCTTTAGGTTCCCACCATCTCTAGCGAGCTTCCTTGTTCCTGCTGAAGAAAACCATCCCACAGCATGATGCTGCCATCATCATGCATGGCAATGGTGTGTTCCAAGTGTGTTTTAGTCTCTTTCTTTTTTTTGCCAAAAATTGCATTTAGCATTGAAAGATCAATTAAAGATCAACGTTGGTCTCATTTAGCAGTAAAGAGAACTTGTTTTCGTTTTCCTTCAATATTGATTGTCTTGCACTTGCTTTGTCAATGAGTTCAGATTTTTGGAGTGGCTAACAGTCTTTCTGTCAGCAAATTCTCCCACCTGAACTGTTCATCTCTGCAGCTCTTACATAGTTGCCATCGGCCTCTTGCCTGCCTCCCTGATTAATGCTCTCCTTGCCTGGCCGGTAGGTTTACGTGGATGGCCATGTCTTTGTAGGTCAGCAGTTGTGCCATTCTCTTTCCATTTTCAGAGGATCAGTTGTGAGACGTTCAAAATATGACTTATTGCCGTGTAACCTAATCCTGCCCTAAGCATCTCTGCAGCTTTATCTCCGACCTGCCTGCTGTGTTCCACGGTCTTTATGATGCTGTTCATCAATGTTCTCCGACAAACCCCTTAAAGCCTTTACAGAGCAGCTTCGTTTTGCACTGGATTTTTGTTAGGGGTATGCAAGCAACAGGGGCAGAATACGGACATGTCAGATGTTATTCTTCTTAAATGTCTACAGCAATGTACTATTTTGCTCTTACTTCATAATAATGCACTGCTTTGTATTGTTCTATCACACAAGATCTAAAAAAAACGAAAAACACACAATGCAGTTTGTGGTTAATGTGACAAAATGTGGAAAAGGTTCAATGGGTGTAAGTACTTTTACCAGACGCTGTGTAAGCTTGTTCATGCTGACTCAGTGGAAAGAGCATGTTTCTATCTTTGACCATGGCAGCATTCATTAATATTAGAAGTGCAGGAAGAGACAGAAGGAAAAAAAAAAGATTCAGCTGTACATTAGCAGCCAGATTTATCGATGTCTGTGTGCCGCGAATGTGGCAGGTGCTCTTAAGCTACACGTGAACGTCGCAGCTTCCCTTGACTTCTCCCTCCATCCCTCCCCGGAGGTGATATTTTTTGTTTTTGTTTTTTTCTGGTGGGGAGAAACACACACACACACACACCACACACACACACACACACACACACACACACACACACACACACACACACACACACACACACACACATATATGCACCACTTTCTGTCAAGGTTGCTAAGATGTCGCAGGACTTTTTATGAATGTTCTCTGTCTCGTCAGGGAACAGCGTGCTGCCTCTCACTGACAGCAAGCACAAAATGATGGAGGAGTCGTGCTCGGCACTGTCAATAGACGAAAATCACCTGGCCCGAGCGCGTATGCAAATCCAAAACCCTTAAGGGGTTTATGTGCAAATTTCAAAAACACGTGAAAATGCTCATTCGTGTGCATCCACTGGGGCAGCACCTTCGACAGAAATTAGCATCACTACAACTGAGTCTTTTTTTTTTTTTCAGTGTATGGATGAACTGTAAGACATTTTGCTAAAGCTGATTGCATGTTTGAAATCTTCTTACAGTGTGAATGGTGAAAAGCTGATTGCTTGGGTATTCATTCCAACCCATGACCGTGATTAGGATTTTGTGGAAGCAGGAAAAAAGATGCGTGACTAGTCCTGTGATACAGACTGCGGTTCTGTTCTCCTGACTAAATGAAATTATTCTCTGTTGCAGTTAAACATTGTTCACAGTTCTGTATGTGCTAAGGCCTTAGTTTATGATTAAAAAAAACATTTGAACAGGATTTTAGCGAGTTTTTTCTTCCTTTCCATTATTAACTAATGATGTAAGCGTAATACAGCCCATACTCTCCTGGAACTTTAGAGTTTACTTTCTTACTCAAAGCTAGGGTTGGCGAGTTAGGTTTTTTTTTCCGGAAGTTTCCCCAAGTCCCTTTTTTAATAATGGCGCATGCGCAAAACCGTCTTACCTTGCTACTCAAAGCTGCCCTTCGGTGCGAAGAGCAGTGATTGGTCAGAGTTCTTACAGGCCTGCAAATCCCACAGAGATCGATTTTTCTAACTTCCTTTTTATGAATACGTAATTCATTGACTACTTTCAGGATGGAAGCACGATTTTACCCAGTGTCATAAAAAGTGTTTATGAACAGGATTGCCATCTATAGGTTTAATGGCGCCTTTCTCTCAGGCAGAAAGTAGTTTCTGCTCTGTCTTCTGAAACCCCCAGTCGGTTGTGGCAGATGACCGTTTAAACTGAACCTGGTTCTGCTGGAGGTTTCTTCATGTTAAAGCGGAGTTTTCCTCTCCACTGTCGCTCCGGCCATGCTCGGTATGAGGGATTGCTGCAAAGTAAACAACACAATGCAAGTGACTGTCCTCTTTTGCTACATGCTAATCCAGTAGGAGTGAATGCTGCAATTCAATGACTCGATAGGTTTACCTAGAAAACTTTTTAACCATTTTTCTATATGATTTAATAACATTGACTCTTAAAGTGCCTTGAGATCACATGTTGTGAATGTGTGGCATATAAACAAACTGAGTTGAATCAAGCAACTCAACAACTCAGATGTTCCTTTTCCGGAAGTACTTTCCTGAGATGTACTGGTTACTTTCTGGAAAGGTTGTTTTCCAGGAACCTACAGGTTGTTCTCTAGAAATTAACCTACCTTCTAAATTTAAGTTTATTTCTAATTTACAAGAATTTACAAGTTACTTTCCTGGAATTGACTTGTTACATTCTGGAATATACATGTACCTATTTCAATCTTAATCTTAATTTTTCCTGAATTTACAGTTTACTAAAACCTACAGGCTACATTATGGAACTTGCTAAAAAGTTGCAGGGTATTTCCAAAACTAACCTAAAACTTGCAGGCTATTTTGTCAACCTTGCAAGTTCCATTTTGTAATTTCTAGGAAAGTTATTTGCCATATATAGCTGCCAAGAAAAACTGGAACGTGCAATACGTATGCATTAGGCCACCACTTAAAGTGGCACTCTTGTAAGATGCTCATATTACATATTAAACAATTGTTATTGTGGAGAAAAATACATTGTCAATACAGCTTGTTTTGACATCCATTTTTCATCAAGATTCATCATTGTTCAAAACATGCTATGGTCTTAGCTTTTCCAACCCAAGTACATGAGGTTAAATATTGCAAGGTATAGTGAAACAAAGGCAATGAGATTTTTTTTTTAGACCACGTTTTATACAGTCTTAGAAATCTGTTATACCATTAGATGTTTGCCATACAAATTATTGAACAAAAAGTGGTCCCACTCCATGATATATATGAATTAATTATCGCCCAGGGCCCTGTGTTTCTTAAACTGCAACACTGAAGGTTTCCTTTCCTGGCCTTACCCCGAGCCACAACCTTAACCTTTTAACCCAAGCTCATATGTCTCTTTCAGGCCTGCACCGAGCAGCAGCCTCCATCACTTACTGGATGGGAACCTATGTATGGAACAACACATTAGCTTAATACAGCCTAATTATATTAGGCCTTACAGTATGAGATTAGTCTTCAGATGTGTCCAGAGGAAACCGGGATACCACGCGAGCGCCTGCGGTGGTGAATTAAATTGATGTGAATCCAACACAATCCGATGAGGGAAAAGAGCAGACTCTAGTCTCCCAAGATAATAACTGTGAGCCTTATTTCTTGTGGGTCTGTCTGGCCATTTCTCATGAGGTGCAGCTACTGATATGACAAAACAAATTTTTCCTACCTTATTACTAAATATCTTGTGCAAGTTGATTTTCATCCCTCATACATCGCTCATAGATGGCCAAGCCTCTGTGGCACCTTGCCCAGTACACGCACTTGTGAAATAAAACTAAAAGGG